>NC_058405.1:50611091-50911091 GCF_002201575.2 Neomonachus schauinslandi | reverse complement strand
AGATGTCTTGCATGAGCGTACACTATTCTGTGTGGTCTGACGGGCCCATCACCAAAAAGGAAGACATGCTGGTCACTCCGGGAACTCCCAGGCTTGAGAAGTTACGTCTTAAGGAGCTGGGACAAAGGTTCGACGTTTCTTTAGGTAGAATGAATTCTTTACTACACAGCTTGGCACTGCAGGTTGACCCAAAGTACGTGTATGTGTATACTTGTGAAAGGGGGTGGCGCAGAGGACGGGAATGGGTGGTAGGATCTCAACACTTCACCTGCCACGGCCCAGAACCTTGTGAGCTGTGAACTGTTGAACTGCGCTCGCCAAGAGCCCAGCAGGGGTGCCCTCTGAGTAGACGTGAAAGATACAGAGCGTATGTGGTCAGGATGCTTCCATCTTTGGACTTGCCCTACTTTTTATATTCAAATAGGTCACTAGTGGCTATAAATCTATGGTCTCAGTTTCCAGCCTCAACTGAAAACAGAAATACCTAAGGGTGTCAGTAAACCAATAAACCTGGTTAAAACTGACTCTCCAAACTCTCAGTCCTTTACAGTCCGCCTGACAGAGGATAGGTATGGGAAAATTGTCAGTCTGTCTCCAAATTCAATTAGCGTTGTGTTTTAATGTGCTCCGAGGTTTGCATTTGCTAAGACCCTCCGATGAAGGGGACAGGCAGTAATCTCGTTCTGCTCTTCCTTAGAAGCTGGAACAGACGGTTTCTCTTTGAGGTTAATAAAAAGGAAGAGGCTAAGCTGAGTCAGGTTTTTTCAAACTGTCCGGGTGATAGGGACTGGGTGACCTACTGGACTTCAAAGGGCTTCTCTTCACGAGAAGTAAGTGCAGGGAGTTAAGAGTTACCCAGAATAGGAAGAGACCAAGGTGATGTTTCTCTCAGATCACCTGGAGGGATGGTAGGAAGCAGATGCAACACTGAGGCTAGTTGCAGGAGGAATGACAGGCTCTGGGCATTTTGTGTTTCTCTGCTACTTCTCAGGACTTTTAGTCAGAGAGACTGTCATTCTAGACTACCAGTCTTCTGTTACAAGGAGACTGCCTTCCACCCTCTGGAGGGTGGGTTCCTGCAACAGACGCTGGGGATGTTTGAGGAGAACTAGGTTTGAACGAGACTGCCCCACTTACTAGCTGTGTATCCTTGGTCAGTCCACTAAGCTTTCTGCCTTTCTTTTCTCACCTGTAAAATGGGAATAAAAATATCCCTCTTAATAGGTTATTATTAGAATTAATGCCCTAATGCGTATAACAACATCTGGTGTGCTGTCTTCCACGCGATGGGTGCTCAGTAAGCACGCTTTACCTCATCTTGCCTGCTGCCTTTTATCTCGCATGTCCTGTTCTGAGAATTTTTTGCTCCTCAGAGGATTTTGAGCAGCCACTTTGACACAGAATTCTGCATTGTCTCCAAAAGTCTTCTGCAGCCTGCAAACCCAACTTCTGCTTAATTGCTTCCTCCCACTGTTGCTCTTGGTAAGCTCTATATAACTCGGTTTGAAGTTTAACCCTATTTGCCCCTAGTTTTCCCTCAAGGGAACTGTGCTGGGATGGTGGGAGGGGGGTATAAGCTGTTTCTGAAGAATTGTGCAATTTAGGAAAATTAAGTTTCAGGCCAGCCATGTGGCTCTGACAGCTTATACTGCTCAGTACTTAGCAATAATGGAGAAAATGCCAGGAAAAATGACAAAACGGTAGAGCCCTGACCCACCAGGTAATTGTATATTGAATATGTCTTGGCTCAAACCAGGGATGATTTTGCTTAAATGAACTAAGGGCAAAACTGTATGTTGTAAGTCATATAAAACAAGACCAGTGGGCTGGGTAATTAAAGATGCAAACTAGCAGCATGCGATGTTTGCAAACGGTAAGTACCTATCACTGGCTTTGAAGGGATGAGACAGGGTAGGGGAGGTGGAGGCAGGGGGGGACGACCATTTCTATTTAATGAGTAGATTTCAGGCTTATATATGGGCTCGAAAGAAAGACAGGCAGTCATTCAAACCTAGCTCTACTTTCTTCTTTTTGGTTAGAAGAAAAAAGATGACAGATATAGGTTGTCCAGAGCCCACAACTGCTCTTATCCTGCAGATGCACAGAGAGGGGCAAAGAAGGTAAAGAGTTTGAAGGAGATAAGTACAAAACCACAGAGTGAATTTGTGCAGGAATGAGGATTAGAGCTGTTAAGTGCTTTAGTCACTTGATCCTGCTAATCTTTGTTCTCTAATATGAAGAATTCGTGGGCTTCAGGAAAAGACTTCTATAGGTTCTTATATGAAATCAGGACTGACTGTCATTGTGTAATCCCCACATATTTGCACCCTATCTCTTCAGTAATCAGAAACAGGCAGCTGGAGAAGGCAGGCAGAGAGATTAGCTCTCCATATCCCAGTACATGGTGTTTCTGTGTTGCAGCATCTTTAATTACCAAAAAGTAATTCACTGAATAGTACCCTAGTGGCTTGAAAGAGTTAATGCAGTTTCCAGAAGTGTCTAACCTTCTCCCAGGGAGTAGCTTAAGTACAGAGAAAATCTGGCTCAATAAATACTAAACAACAAGAATCAACTGATAAGGGTCAAACTCCACAAAACAAAATTGAACCAATGGTCCATTTAATCCAGTACCTTCTCAATAAATCCCCTTTCACCATAAAGCACTATTTGCCTGGTAATTTCCATGAATTGATGGCCATTCTTCCTTAATCCTTTGAGGTCAGATCAATATCCATTTGTTCCCTTCACTCATTTCATCCACTATCTGCCATCCATCCATCCATCCATCCATCCATCCATCCATCCATCCATTTATCCATCCATCTTATTGAACACCTACTGCCCAAGATTCTGTGATAAATAAGACACAGTCATTCTCTGTGAAGAACTTACTGGAAGAGGGAGATGGAATGAGGTAGAAGTATATAACCAACTTCAGGAGAGGCCTATAGTCAATGATCGTCATCTCCTCCAGAAGCCCTCGTGGACCAACGTTCTCTCATAGGCTGGGTAAGCTGCTCCCTTTGTGTCCTCCCACATGACTCCATGTTTCCCTGTATTCTGTCTCTGATCATATTGTGCTGTAATTGTCTTTTTATTGTCTGTTTCCCCTACTATGCTGTGGATTCCTTGAGGGCAAGAACACTGTTTCATTCATCATTATATGATTTTTCCCCCCAGTGTGTACTCACTGGTTCTGAGAAGGCCTCAATAAAAGTCCACTAATGGATGAATGGATGAGGATAACATTATTTTGGCTGTTAACTGAGCTATACCAGGCATGGTTTTGAGCTACACATATAACCACCTATTGCCTGACTATTTTTAAGAGGTAATAGTTGGGAACAGCCACAGAATCCCAAGCTGTCCTATTTATGGCTTAGGCAAAATTTAAAATTTGTCATACAACTGCTTTCAGAATGAGAAGTACAAATTCATCATGGATATATCCATGTATATATATATATACAATGTACTATATATATATATATATATATATACATATATATACAGATATGCTATATGTATAATGGCATCCTAGATTGTTTCCTTTACCTTATGAATTATATTCAGTCAGTCTCAACATCCTGTTGATTTCACCACCTTCATAACTTTAAAATCTGTCCAGTTCTCTCCATCCTCATTGCCACAAACCATAACACAGGCCACCATCTTCTTTCATAGAAATTGTTCCAGTCTTGCTAGATTCCAGTCTTGCTCCTTCCTGCCTCAAATCTATTCTCCATACCGATGAGAATGTCTTTCTACAGTGTATGTGATTATGCCTTTGGCTTGCCTAAGACCTTCAATGGCTCACAGTTACGTACAGGATAAAGTCTGAGCTCATTAGCATGGCATGCAAAGTCCTTCATGTTCACCTTCTGATGCTTCTCTGTTGATTGCTTTGTCCTATGAATGCGCCACGCTCCCTCTTGCCTTCTGGCCTTTGTGCTGCTTTGTTCTTCGGTGGGACTGTCCTATTCTAGTGCAACCCAAGGGCCACCCCCTTCCCTCTGTATCCTCAACTAAGTTCTATCAGCATAAACATATCTTCATTCAAAATTGCTTTGCTGAATATCCACTCCCTCCTTGCCCCTCCCCAAACACATGTGGGTTCCAAGTCATTCCTTTGTCTTCACATAGCATCCCGTGTCCTTTTCATGCTAAGGAATAGATGCTTCTTTATCTCTCTCTCTCTCTCTAGTTTTTTGGTGGCAAATGCTTGCTTTACAATGCATTCTCTAATACTTAGCTTTTATTAGGCAAAAAACACTTAGCAATTAAGATAAGTAAATAACTGAAAGTAACAGAAAAGCTCAGTGAAGGGTCAATTCAGTTCTAATTTTTGGCCCAACTGGATCTTTCATAATTGGACTCATTTCAAATTCTTGGTAAATTTTTTTTTGATGGGCAAATGGGAAATAGAAGGGCAGAATATTTCAAATCTCTTTGATGTTTCTGAAGATATTTCATTAAAATTTTGAAAACTGGGATGACACACTGCCCTGGTTTGCCTGGGACTGTCCTGGTTTTTGTACTTACAGTCCTACTTCCCAGGGAAGCCCTTATTTCTGGCTTCACCCTGTAAGTCTCTCATGCTGGGAAGGCCCTCAGTCCCAGGGCTCCCCGGGAACACTCGGACAGTTATTTTCCCTAGAAGTCTCAGGCTTTGGAGGTCATCTCCCTAGGACTTCTCCCCCACTGAGTTACAGCACCGCCAGCACCCCCAGGGGATGCAGCCCTGTGAGAAACTTACAAACGGCAGTGTGAGCTGGGGCTCTATGAGATCATGCCAGCTCTCTGTAAGACCCGGAGGTAGAGAACTTAGCAGTGGCCTTGCAGTAGCCCTGTGAGGCAACCGGGGGAGCTGAAATTCAAACCCAGGACCAAATCTCTGCAGAGCTCCTTCTCCTGACAGCTGGGAGGAGGCAGGACTCCTGAACTGGGAGCTGGAGGACCTTGAATGGCCTTAGAGAATTCCCAAAGTTAGCTGGCCCCAACCAGCTGTTTCATCCCTCTGACCCTCAGTGTCTGCATCTGTAGAATGAGACAGTGCCTTGCCTTTCTGCATTCCAAGGTTGTTGCAGATTCAGAAGGATGGTGGGTATGAGAGCAATTTGAAAGGCACTAGTGTTCTGCAAATGTGAATGATTACCATTATCCCATAGCACTGTTATGTGAACACAGACTGAATTTTTCCACTAAAAGTCTGAGCCTGAGCTCAGACTTTATCCTGTACGTAACTGTGAGCCACTGAAGGTCTTAGGTTATAGTTGGTATAGTTCTAAAAGTGTCCGCTCTCAAGCATATTAAAAAGACCTGTGCAGAAACATGAAGCAAATCTGCAAGTGCATGATATCCAGCTGCAAATGTTGGAAGCTCCTGGCTGGGATGCAGGGCTGGCTGGCCACAGAAAGTGGTGTCTTCCTAAAATGTAGCCTGGGATCATTTCTTTTACAGAAATGAATTGTATAAATTACACAACAGTGACCTGACTATCTGGTCCTTATTTTTAGAGACATTTGCCCAAATCAGCCCCAGACTGCATATAGGATAAGTTGAATTAGGAATGCTATATTGAAATTTAACATCTACTCCTTTATTGCTTTAATGCTTTGATTTTTTTTTTTGAGAGGTGTGATTTTGCATTGCTATTTTATTCCCTTTCTGCAAAATCACAGGAAAACTATCAATTCCTATGCCTCTCTCCTCTTGTAGCATGTTTGAAATATAAAATATTTTCTAGATAGAACATAATATACTACCTGTTGCAGAAAATTTATGTCATTCCTCCTCACCACCTTATCCCCCAACACACACTCAGTTCCTCGGTGATGTGTTTGCAACAAAGAAAATTACTGACCCCATGATCTGAACAACAAAGTGTTCTCAAAATGTATTGCCTCATCTGTTAGGTTTGATTAAACCATTTATCAGCAAAAAATAAAAATTGCTTTTCTTTGCTTAGTATGTCTGGAGATTCAGGAGTACTTTGTGGGGCTATTGTTATCTTGGCATTTGTGGTTGAGCTGCGTACTCTTACTAGTTTATGATAATGTGGAGGTGAACTTAGGAGGAAGATTGTTTATTCTACTTGCACTGTTTGTCACATTAACACTGCTTATTAATTCCGACTGTACTGTTGGCTAGATTAGACCATCTACAAGCATTTAGTTGTATAGTTTATATATGTATTTACCTTTTACAAAAAGATTTATTTATTTGAGAGAGAATTCATGCAAGTTGGGGGGGAGGGTCAGAGGGAGAGAATCTTCAAGCAGACTCTCTGCTGAGTGTGGAACCCCATGTGGGGCTCAGTCTCATGCCCCTGAGATCATGACCTGAGCCAAAACCAAAAGTCAGACACTCAGCCGACTGAGGCACTCAGACACCCCTATATGTATTTGCTTCTATTAACAAAATCATGCCATCACTCATCCATGACATATATGCTTTGAGGTTTTTTTCCCCACCATGGAGATGGATTTATGGTATGTGCTTTCTCACCTTAGTGAAATATCTGGCTAAAATTAGGAATGTGGCCAGATATTAAATAGCAGAGTTTTGCCCTGTGTAAAGTTCAGTGATTCAGAGTGCCTCTGAATTGCTGTTTTCATCTTTTTGTTTTTGTTTTTTTTTAAAGATTTTATTTATTTGACAGAGAGAGACAGCGAGAGAGAGGGAACGCAAGCAGGGGGAGTGGGAGAGGGAGAAGCCGGCTTCCTGCTGAGCAGGGAGTGCGATGTGGGGCTCGATGTGGGGCTCGATCCCAGGACCCTGGGACCATGACCTGAGCCCAAGGCAGACGCTTAACGACTGAGCCACCTAGGTGCCCCACTGTTTTCATCTTTTTACCTCTATTCCCTCCTGGAGGAGTTAGTTACTCCAATGAATGTGTATTAGAGGGCTGCAGAGTTTGGTCCTCTGTAACTCCATAAAGTTTGGGTGGACCTCATGCATATGGTCAATTTCAATATGTTTCTAGGTGAAGTTGCATTTGGTGTAGGTTGATTTGTGCAAATTGTTATGCAGCCCTCACTGTAGACAGAGTGCCAGAAGAAAGTATGAGACCAGAGCCATATATATGTGGCCACAAAATTGAACAAGAGTTGATTCTTTATGGAGTTTTTGGAGAGGTTTTGTAGAAGAGAATGGTAACATTCATTTATTCTTTTTTTTTTTTTTTAAGATTTATTTATTTATCTGAGAGAGAGACAGAGCAAGCGAGGATGGGGTGGGGGAGGGGCAGAGGGAGAGGGTGAGAGAGTCACTAATAGACTCTGCGCTGAGTGCAGAGCCCAATGCAGGGCTTGATCCCACGACTCCAAGATCACAACCTGAGCCAAAACCAAGAGTTAGACGCCTAACTGACTGCACCACCCAGGTGCCCCACATTCGCTTATTCTTCTAGCATTTATTGAGCAGCTACACAGACTTGTAGATACACACTTACCGATGACAACTGCCATAACTGGCTGTTTAAACTGTGGAGAGAACATGGGTCTAGGAGAACCACACTTTGCCCAGAGGGGTCAGGGGAGTTTCCTCGATGGAATAGAATTTGAATTGAGACTTGACAGATGATTAGAAGTTTATTTTTATTATTATTATTTTTTAAGATTTTATTTATTTGAGAGAGAATGAAAGAGAGAGAGCATGAGGTGGGGAGGGCCAGAGGGAGAAGCAGACTCCCTGCTGAGCAGGGAGCCCGATGCGGGGCTCGATCCCAGGACTCCAGGATCATGACCTGAGCCGAAGGCAGTCGCTTAACCAACTGAGCCAACCAGGTGCGCCAGATGATTAGAAGTTTAAACAAATAACAAAATAGAAGCACCGGAGGAAGGGAACAATGTGCTATAGTGTGCAGCAAGAGAGAGGGTGACTGCTCAGTATTGCAGGGGGTTCCAGCGCGGTGTTCGTCAGGATGGAGGTGTCAGGAGGAGGCTGTGGGCTGGGTGGGACACAGGTAGTCAGGGTCAGGCTGATCACAAAGGGTCTTGGGCACAGGCAAAAGAACTTAGCTTTTATATTGTACAAGAGCCTTTTTGTTTGTCTTTGTTTTTGGCTTTCTGTTTTGTTTTTAAATCAAGACAGAGGTTGTGACAAAGGGCAGGGGGAGCAGCCATGACGCATCTCCGCAGTGTAGCCGTGCTTTCCCTCGTGCCTGTGAAAGCTGGTGTGCCCTTGACCCTATGTCAGACGTGAGTGCGAAAGAGCCGGGACCACCTGCGTTAGCGCTTGTCGACTGCTCAGTGTATCTGAGAAGGGGCATCTTGCGTCAGGTTTCCATGTTCACTTTCCTAATGCGGAAATCGGCTCAGAGAGGTTAAGTGCCTTCTTCCCAGGTTACAGATCTAGTGAAGTTTGAGGCAGGATCTCATTCAGCTTGACTCAGTGCCCCGGAGTGATTTTCATCTCACTGAAAAGCTTAAGAGAAGACGAAGGGGGACGGGGTAGATGATGATTTACAGCAGACGAGGCAGTGACAAGCTGAGTGCTGGGTGGTTGCACGGAACGGAGAGGAAGAACCGTCAAACGATTAGAGAAAATAATAGATGGGCATCTGGTAGACATCCTTAGGTTTCTGGTTAAAGAGCTGTCATCAAAGGGGAAGCTTCTGGAGAGTTAGAGCAAATTTCAGAAGGAAGTAGAGGTAGGGTACAGACACTATGCATTGATGACTCTAACAACTAGTTTATCCATAATCTAGCATAGTGGTTTTGGAACTGAATGATCTAGTTGGGGGGCTGGGAACCCAGGCCCATTGTAGCAGAATTCAGTATAACACGGTTCTAGCTTGTCCTCCAAACATTGGCATTAGTTACTAGAGACGTGAGAAGGAGTCCGGGGGGCAGACTCTGAGAAGGTGCTGCTGTGTGTGATGCTGGAGCTTTGCTAGTTCACTCTCTCACACACAGTCCTGTGTCTGGAATAGCTTGTAAGTAATGCTGCTTTAAAATGCACGGAGGGGGGACGCCTGGAGGGCTCAGTCGTTAAGCATCTGCCTTCGGCTCAGGTCATGATCCCAGACTCCTGGGATGGAGTCCCGCATCGGGCTCCCTGCTTGGCGGGAAGCCTGCTTCCCCCTCTGCCTGTGCTCCCCCTGCTTGTGTGCGTTCCTCTCTCTCTCTGACAAATAAATAAAATCTTTAGAAAAATAAATAAATAAAATACACAGAGGGTATGTCCGCAAAGGAAGAAGCTTTTCACAGTCAAAACCAACTGGCTGGGGACAACAACTCATCACCCCCATGGGCTTTCTCTTTGACCTTTCACACTAGGATTCCTCAGTTCAGAGCTTGTTCTGACCAAGGAGGTCTGCGATTTGATTACTAAGAACCTGCTCTTCATTGGATTAATGTTTTATGAAACTTAGCTCTCACTGGGGCCTTCAGTTTGTATCCTTGTTCAACACATTTATCATATGCCCAAAATATGAAAACATCTTCTCTGAAAGTTTACTGAGGTTTTTTTAGTTTTTAGCATATCCAGAATAGGGGTTCTAAACTGTGCTGGAGGTTAAGCCACATGTCACTTTGGGTATTTGTATTAATATTTTCCTTGGTCATGTTCCCTGTCTTAAATAGCATCTATAGGGACCAACCACTTTTTCCTGATCGGTGAGGTCACGAGGACATGTCCTAATACTTGGATAAATGCTTTGAGCCCCTTGAATATCAGCCTAAAGAGAAATGTGACAACCTTAGTAGAAGTGTCTAATCTGGCACCTACCATATCGTAGTAACTTACTGGCAAGTTTCTTCATCACAGGCCAAAAAAAAAAAAAAACCCCAAAAAACCCCAAAAAAACAAACCGGGGGGGGGGACATCATTAATGCCGATAACATGTTAGAGTAATGGAATAATTGGACTGCCAATATTTTAATTGCTTTTTACCTATTAAATTTTGAAAGTGGGCAAATAATCCTCTCTTGCATCTTTCCTTTTCTGGAGAATGTTTCTGTCTCTGTCTCTCTCTCTCTGGTTTACTTTCTGAAAAACAATCTAGCTGTTGAGTTCTGATTAGAGGTGAGGCAAGCTTCAATATTCAGGGCTGAGATATTAGAGCAAAAGATAATGCTTGAAACCACACTTTTAACATTCAATTTCAGTGCTGTCCAGAACAACTATAAAACTGGGGAAAGGTGAGTAATAGATTTGACAGCTCTACTCTAAAATGGACCTTATTAGTGAAATATAAATTATAACCAGGCATTTCCTATCAGCACCCCGCACAGTTAATGATAAGCAGTCAATGAGATTTATATACCCTTAGCATTTTTATAATGAGTCTGTTGCTTTGATGACAGTTTACTGTCAAACATTATGCTTAGAAATTTATAGCATTTGATTCAAATGAATAGACAGTTTAGCTTCATTGCAATCTGTTCTGATTTTCCCTTTTCATAAGGCTCACACTTTCGCTTTTCTCTCTCTCTCTTTTTTTCATCCCCAGACTAAGCTGTTAAACACTTACACTGGAAATGAAGTTTTGAAGTGAGTACACATTGACCAGGAGAAAGTGTGCGTTAACTCGAGGTGAAAGGGTTCAATGAATTCCAAGAACAGGCATGAGGAGTCTAAAAAGACGTCGTGTTATGCTAAAGTATTAAGAATTTGCAGATGCACTGGGATGGTGGCTGTAGGGAAGTGGTGAAATGTACTCAAAAGAGATTGGGTGGGGAGGAGGGTCTTTAACTCTGTGAGGGGGCGCCCATGGACATTAGCCTCCAGGAGATAACATCTTGTTCCTTCTTGGAAAGAGACACACATTGGTTCCCAGGACTGCCCACCGCTCTGAGGACAAGTGCCCACTAAAGACTGCGGACAGACTGACTGCAGCTGGAGAGGGTCACCAAGACGATTCAGAGGGCACCCTACAGAGTTCCACTGCCCCTGCAGGGTCATTTTGCTGCATAGTTCAAGCCGACACAGCTGTTGGATCTGATGGCTGCTTCTGCACGCCAGACACTGTCACTTCGGGTAACAGGTGCCTGATTTTCAGGAAATAGAACTGCTGTTCAGAAAATGTGGTCTTTCAGGTAGACAGGCTTTGAACCCAGGTGTTTTTCCAAGGTGGTAGTATTAGAAGAGTATTTATGCAGCATTTAAAAAATAGCTCCAGTGGGTTAAAGCCATTCTGCTCTCTTACATCCTACGCTCTGTGTTCTGTTTCAGACCCTTTTTGCCCACTTCACATTCCCAAGCACCTCTGGCTCGGAGGGGTGAGCTGGAAATAGCCACCTGCGTCTGAGGTTCAGGATGGCTGCTCCCTGCTCCCCACCTGCTCGTGTCCTAACCCCATCTCCATCTCGACTCAGAAATCTTGGCCCTAAAATTTCCTTTGGATTCAGTATCGGATGATCCTCCTGTTTTTTGAATCTTGTCTTTTCTGAAAGAACCCAGAGTTGGCTTGTCCCTCTGGCCCCTCGTCGACCATGCTCCTTCTGGTCAGAATCCCTTTTGGATTTGGAGCCCAGCCTGTGTCACTGACCATTCAGTGGTAATCAACCCCAGGGCCCCAGCAAAGGCCTGGATGTTCAGACACGTGCCATTTTAAGAGTGATTTCAATTGGGGTACTAATGTCGTTATCTATTTGAGCCAGGCTCTGTGCTAGGTGTTTGTACATATTTTGTTTTAGTCCTTGCTATAGCCTTGTGAGGTAATCTTATTACTCTTATTTCACAAATAAGGGAACTGAGACTCCAAGATGTGTCAGAAGCTCACAGATTCAAATCCAACGCCCAGGATTCTTTTGGGGGTGTTACAACCGTAAGTGAGAGGTGGTATAATTCGGAAAAATAAGGAACACTGATTTCTCATCCCACCATCCATCTTGCTGTCTTGTTTTGAGGTCTCAACTGATAAATGTGTCTTTCTTTTTCACGAGGACACCATTTCATGTGATCATTCTTGCCTCCCAGCTGATTGATGACAAGTGTTAAATTTAAATAATGCTATGTGTAGGAAAGAGAGGGGAAGGAGGCTTTGGAGTTCTCTGTGGCCTGAGACGGGCAAGGCAGCAGACCAGATACCAGGGCTGAGAGGGTCATCCTTAGCTAGTAAGTTGCTGGGTTGGGCGTGTTCCCAGGCGAAGTCCCAGTGGGGCTTGTATTGGGAAAAAAGACACTGACAGTGGTGGGCTCCAGCCTGCACTTGAATTAGAGCCCCACTGTGAAAGCCAGCGTCAGGAGCAGTGGTTGTCAGGGAGAATTATGAAAGCAAGTGAGTGCCATGGTGACAACTTGGGGAAGACATTAAAAGGTCTTAAAAGGGTCATGGACAGAAGGCAACATTTCTCCAGCGTGCCCCCGAGGTCACGGAGCTGAAGGCACACGGCCCCAGTGACTGTGCAGGATGCTGAGTGGAGGGCTTGGAGCCAGCAAATGAGAGGCACATATTCTGCTGTCGGGAGCTCAGACACAGGCGAGATGTGTGATCAAGCGGTTATTGCTCAGAGTGGGCTAGAAAATCCTTTCTAGCCAAGGACCAATATTCCTTTAATATAGCACAGTATGTGCATGGGGCTGTCTGCCAGTCCTTGGGGCTTTTAAAATACAATATTACCAAAGTCACTGACGTTTTATGCATAGAAGGTGAAAAATAATGCATTGGTTATCAAATGCCTTTTCATAAACATCATATTCATGTATTTCATATCGCCTTTCTCCAAGGTTTAAAAAAAAACCAACTTGTCCTTAGAAGCCCAGCGAGGGCACGTGGAATGGTTCTAAATGAAGATATTAATATTCACATTATAGCTAAACCTCGCTAATTTGCACTAATGACTGGGAAACCTATTGCAAATTACCAAATTAGTGAGTAAGCCAGCAACCAGGATTTCAAAAAGCCCAAAGACAGCACCAGAAAATGAACCCTTTTCCATAATTTCATCAATGCAATTGAATTTTAACTACCGAGAGTAATTTGTAGTCTCTATTTTGTCTATCTTGCAAATCTATGTGCGTTTTAAAGAGTAGTGGTGGGGCCATTAAAATAAAATTTGTTTTTACATAGGGTTATCGTTAAGATACATACGTAAAAGGAACCAAATCAAAACCCTTGGGGGAAAAAAAGAAACTGAAGATTTGTCTAAAGGGTTTTTACTTTTTAATAATTTTTTTCAGTTGTTATACCAGATGTAACTGGTTTCATTTCCTCTTCTAGGTATGAACCAGAATATGCAAAAGCTTAATGAAATATTGCACAAAAGACTCATAAGCATCAGTGAAATATCTCAACTGACCAGGCACCTTATTTGTGAAAGAGGTAATTTTCCAAAGGACAGTTACATGAAAATGGGAATTGGCAGAAGTGGGAGGAGGACCAGAGTCCCAGTTAGCAGGGACCGCAGCAGATCTACATGCTGTGATGGTGGAGGGGACCTGACGGGGTGCTCCGGGGACCGCTGTGGTCTACCTGTTAATACGCTCTAGGTTTTTTCATATTCTTAATAAACATTCACTTTCTTTTCCAAAAATTTTTTATTGAAGTGTAGTTGACACACCATGTTATATTAGTGCAAGTGAATGACATAGTGATTCCACAACTCTATACCTGATGCCGTGCTCACCACAAGTGTAGCTCCCATCTGTCACCACAGTGCCATTGACTATATTCCCGATGCTCTGCCCTTCATCCCCGTGACTTATTCATCTCATAACTGGAAGCCTTATCTCCCACCCCCCTTCACTCATCCCCTAGCCCTGTCCCATCAAATTGTTCTCTGTATTTATGGGTTTATATCTGCTTTTTATTTCCGTGTTTGTTTATTCATTTGTAAGAACCATTCACTTTCATACCTAGTTTTGTATTTTCAATTTTGTATCCTTTTCTTACTTGTGTAAGTGTCTGTCCTCCCAAAACCTGAATCTTCCCTGGACTTGTTCTGAGGATAGTTAGGGGAGTGAGAAGAGAATGGGCTCAGGGTAGCATCTGAGAGTGTGGATATTTAAAGAGGAAGAATATTCTAGACCATGGAGAAGGAATGAGCTCTGGGCTCAGGGAGTTCAGAGATGCAGAGACCTGTCCTTGCCCTCTCTCTCCCTCTCCCCTAGACAGGGTTCCTCTTTATCATCTCAGAGGCAAGAGGGTCTTCACCTTTCCCATCCCTCACGGAAGATCAGAGCTTCCATTTGCCTGGGTTGGGTGGGGGCTGGGCAGAGAATGGGAGTCTATTGAATCGGATCTCAACTTGTGCAGGTTATGTAATCAGTACTCAGAACCACCTGTAACTTAGAGTTTTTAAAACATAACCCCTATTTTGTTCCTCTCCATCGTCTTGTGGCTCTGCTAGCGTTTAAGCTTTTTTTTGTTTGTTTGTTATTATCTAATTTAGAAAGTTAAGCTGGGAAGTACAAACCAGGTGCAATTGGTCAACGGCAACTAGATCTGGAATTGCTTAGGCTTGGCTAATTCCATGAAACCCTGAGAGCAACATGGTGGATGTTGGGAAATGCTGGATCTGGAGGATGTAGGCTAGAATCGGCTGTGCTTCCCCACACATACTCTTGACCTGAGTGGTATAGATTTAGAGAGCTCTCTCTTTCCTTATTAAACAGGGACTTTATAAAGTAGGAGACTGACTGTCTCAGATTAAGTCAGACTGAGGACAAAGAGACTAGAAAAAATCTACCAGCTAAAACCACCCTTTACCCCTTTGCCCTTAAAATTACTTACCACATTGCAATGAGAGCCCCTGAATTTCAGACAGCCCTGGACAAGAAGGAAATGTACATCTCACGTGGGGATCGGGGATGGGATTTATGATGGATGAATTACTCGTGTTTGTGGCAAATTTTGACTTTACCTACACCTTAAAATGCACTGTGCTTGACAGTCTTATTGGGGCTCTATATTATTTGGAGAAATAAGGAATATGAATAATGTTTTTCAAGGGAAATTGGCTGGGTTTTGTGTGTCTGTGTGTGTGTGTTAAAATCTTTGAAATAGAAAAGGAAATAAGGCTTTTGTTCCCCCTCATGATTATTTAAGTGGAATTGTAGGAGTTTGTTATTTATTTATTTTAAAGCTTCAAGTATTTTGGAGTGTTGAGTTTGCCGGCAGCGCTGTATTCTTTCCTCCCCTACTTTTACTGCTTTGATAACTTTCTGGGGCTGTTTCCCTGGAGACGGTGATGGTAATGGTCATAACAGGTACACTTAGTCTCCATCACTCTTACAAGGATGCAGTTGGTGTGAGTGGGTAAAAACTTCTTGTAATGAAATCCCATTCCAATTACTACAGGGTAGAACTGAAAGCATCCGCAGAATACATTGGGAACACTTCAGCATCTTCTTGTCTTTTTTTCTACCCGGCTCAGATACTATTACTTCTTAAGCCTTCGTCTGGAGGAATCCATCAATGTTCTTTTTCAAACTCTCTAAAAACACTCTCCAAAGAGGATAGGTAATTTTCTTTTATCTGAATGCTCGTGGAATTTTAGTTCAAGTTTTATTGTATTTTTAAGAGCCCTCGAGATGTCCATATAAATAATTGAGTTGAGTTTAAACACACATGCAACAATGCATGCATAATCTTAAAATATTCTGTTGGAAGGATAATCAGAGTGATCATTCCTTTGTTCAGGAGAGAGGCTGCCCAAGGTCTTCTCAACACTTCCAAAGGTCTGAAAATTCAATGCTCTTAGCTAGTTATATGGCATTTTCACAGAAGATGTTGGGAGAGTTTACAATACACATTCACAAATAGACATGATGCGTTTTCTTATGGAGTGCCAGTTTTGGGAATCTGTGCCGACGATGACAATTTAATCCCACTGATGCCTTGACTCTGTTAGGATGGTAAAAGAGGCCTTTTTCTCTTTGTTGATTTATAATGTCCTTCCATGAAGCAGTGCTCAGGCAGAACAGTCACACATTCAAGGAGAGGAGGGGCTAGTGGATGTTTCCAAAAATGTTTGCTGAGACTCTGCGATTGCAGTTAGCTGTTTCATTATACTCTGTATCCATGCTCAGAAATGTTTGAGTCTGACACCCCCTTCTCCTGTCTCTTCCGTTTTTTTCTTCCCATCTCCAGATGTGTTTCTAAAAAGAAGGCGAGAGTGGTCTCATTGCAATTCTCTCTCACTGAAAGACTTTATTCTGCTTCTGTTTTCAACTTCTCCTCTTAACAGCTTTCCTAGAAAGCAATGAATGAAAATTCTTAAATACGAATAACAGAAGGAGAATTCACTCGTAGTTACCATCTTCTTGATTATCAAATTTCCAAACTGAAAATAATTCTAATAAGGAGAAATTTTAACTAAGATAATGAAAATTGTTTTCTCTTTTTTGTTTTTCACACTGTTTACTTAACTAAGATTAATTCTATTGTCTAGCGACATCATGCTGTAGAATTCTGGCATATACATTATGGTTAACAGAAATTCATCTTTGTTTGCTTATATGGATGTCATCTGCTTACAGGCTAATATCCCCACATAAAATCTGAAGAAACAGTTAGAGCCATTTAAACTCAATCCATTCATGAATCAAAACACTGTTTTAAGTGCCTGCCATAAAGAGGATAGGGTGCTATCATTTTTAAGGACACAGAGATAGGTTAAGCGTTGGCCTGCTTTTAAGCAGTTTACAACTAACGTAATTATTAAAGACACGTAATCACATGACTAGTAAGAGAATGTCAAGTCTGACAGTATGAACTCTCGGAGGATGGTGAGCTCACCATGGGCGGCTGCATTCGAGAAGACTTCCCGAGTCGTGTGGGATAAATGAGGTCTAAATAAGCTCTGGTACCTACGAGTGAGGGAGAAGCACGTGCAGGTGTGTTAAGAGATATATATGGGGGAGCAGGGAGAGGGAGCACCCTGCAGGTGGAGCTATTGGTACAATTAAGAATGCGTCAGCAGCACATGGCCGAGTGTCGGGATTGAGCAGAGGGATGGCCTACAGGTCAGTCAACCTGGAGGAGTGGGGAGTGAACAGAGGAGAGGCAGACCAGACAGCAGGCAGTGCTAGAATGCTGGATCAACTCACTTAACTGTTACTCAAACTAGGATTTTCAGCTGTGACTTCAGCCAGTCAGGGTACATAGATTCCCATCCAAGTGGGAATTAACCCTGTTGTCTCAGTAATTGATTCGAGTTTTAGTATCAAAGACTGGATGACGGAACAGCTAGCTAATGGTCTTTATTCTGTTCACCGTGCTTTTGGCCAGAGCAAATAAACATGTACTTTCTGTTCAAAGTGTGTCTACATACCAGTCAACGTTGATGGTTCTTGGCGGGACCTCCTTTTATAGGGGGAGCACGTGGCCTTACACGTGAGTTCATAGATACACACTTGCACATAAACAGGTTCATTTATATACATGTATGTGTATTTTGGACAGAGAATTTACATAGCGGTTGCTGAAAACTCTTGTGTAGGGTAAACAGCCCTTGCCTCACCATATCCAGGGGAAGCATTTTCTTTGATACGTATCTGCTCCTGCTATTTTCAGGCATTTAATGATGATGGGAATGAATGGACCATCCATGTTGTAGTCTGTTCATTTCTTACAAAGGTGCATGGTCTTTGATCACGGCTCTAGGCTATAATCTATAATTAACCTACATTCAGAGATGGCCTGTGAATACCATGAAGGTTATTTGTTTTTTTCCAGGCAAACTCTGTTCTATGAGCAGATAACCCTGAACATCTCCAACCTGTCTAAGGCCAAACCTAAGAGCACACGTTAAAATGGTGCTGCGGTAATTGTTTTAAAAGGATTCTTAATTTATAGGTAGAACAACTACACGTAATCTTGCCTTTTGGAATGTACCACTGAATCAAATTATTTAAAGACATTTGGTGAGTTACTGAACATTTCATAACAAATCATCTGCTCGAGGAAGTAATTCACTGTGGGACATACTGATGACAGGTTTGGATTTTAGAAAACGGTAATTTTTAGTCTCAGCTCCGTTGTGTTGATGACCTTTGCTAGACTGTACTAGTATTTTACTTATTCTTCCCTCTTTGTTGCTTTCCAGCATCCCAGAGAATAATTCATATCCTCGCTCACCTTTGCTAATGATTTCCCCAAAGGTTTTCCTTCATCAGTATCAGGGAAAACTCACCTATTTTCATCATCTTTTAAAAAGTAATTAGCCGCAAATAATTGTTCCGTCCTCACACCTCTCTAACTGAATTGATTTTCTTTTTCTTTTATTTGAAGGTGGATCTGTTAATTGTGGCCACGTTAGAATGCTATCAACCTTCTATTTTCCCATTTCCTAACTCCCTGCTTTTCTGTGAATGCCCTGGATTACGCTAGGCTTGTAGACTTTAATGCCGTGTGAACATTTCCCTGGTTTTATTATACATTCTATTCCAAAGCAAAAGAATGGATTTTTCTATCCAGCTTTATTAGATTCGATTTTGGAATATTTTATTTAATGGGTTATTCTCATGGCAGTCCCTATGCAACATTAATATGGGAAATGTTGTGCTTCTTGATTAAAAATATCCCCACGGGGTATATTTTTCCCCAGAATTTTTTTAAAATTACCTTTTGGCTGCGTAAAAGTAAAAAATTACCTTTTCACTGTGCAGGAGTTGGTCACTCTAACAATCTCGAGACACTCCAACACAATAATTGGAGGAGGGCCATGACAAAGGATAAAGGAAAAATAAGCAGACTATGCTTGTATAGTTCCTGTTTCTAATGCTCGGATGGGATTTTGTCTATGTGCTCTACTAAGGAGCTACCCTGGGAAATTATTCAGAAGCTTTGGCTGCCACAGGTGCCAAGAGGTTAGTTATGCCTTTGCTTGCTAGTCTCCATTAGTCACTGATTTGCTTCTGGGCACCATTCGAGGGATTAATTTTTATCCACAAATCCCCGTGAGGTTGGGTCCTGGTTATCTTGGCAACAGTATTTCTGCTCACTCTAAAGGCAACTAAGATTCACAAGGGAGACTCCTTGATAGAATTATATATGATGAGAAGCCAGTGCTCCGTGCTTAAATAGGTAACCTTAATGTTGTGTGACTAGAATTTGGCAGTAAACAGGTATCTTATGTTCTGCCAAGGTTTTACTATCAGATACACTCTCCTGTTAGCTATTTAATGAGACAAGTTCTTTCCCCCGCCTTTTGCTGTATTGGAGCATTGCTTAGATTTATGTCTGATTCAAAAACAGCTGTTCCCAGTTGCCTCCCGGTACTTAAAGTCTGAACTATGTCTGGTGTTAGCAATTTGAAAAAGCCTTTGTAGCTTGGATACTGATCTTATATGATGCCGGTGGCTTGGTAAATACATAAGCAAACAGAAATGAAAATAGTACACAGTTCATTAGTGGGATGTTGAAAGCTTGGAATACGCTCTGAATTTGAAACCGATTCAGCCATAAAACCACTCTTTCTTGGCAAAGGTAATCTCTCTCTGCTTCAATCGCCTGAGTTAGAATATAGGGATTATACAACTTTCTAAACCTTGGCTCCTGTGGACGACAATAAAGCTTACTCACTGGAAGTGAGGTTGCAAATAGAAAGTGCTCCAGAATGTGAAAGGAAATAATACTAATTAAAACCATAAATACAGGAGGGGATCTGTTCCTTCGTGATCTAAAAAATCTCCTCAATAATAAAAATGCAACTGAATTTGACCTTTTAGTGTTTCAGTCATCTGGTTAAATGTGGTGATCTTTTCATTGTCCTGGCAACTTTTAAGAAATTGAAACAAAACATGGCCATAACAAACAATGCTGGAGAAAGACAATTTGGCAAACCGTGTGCATTGTCCGGGAGTTTTCAGGCCACTGGCTCTGACCTTGTTACTCTCGGAAAAAAATCTCAGGGAAGTAATGAAAGAAGAAAAGAGAAATAATGATAAGGCTGACCTATAGCTTTTAATCTAAAATATGATTATTTTCCACCTAGTGGGGTCCTTGGAGAAGGTCACCACCACTGAGCCTCCTGTGCCTGCCAGAAACTTGGGGCGCCCCAGGATGTCCATATGAGTTCGTTTGTTAATGTGCTAAGTGTTTATTGAGGAGTTACTACAACCAGGGCAGGTGGTGTGCTGGGTAAATAAGATGGGCATGGTTCCTGCTCTCACGAATTCTTCATGAAGAGACAAACAAAAGATAGGCAATAAAAAATAAAGAATGATAAATTGCTCTAAGGCCTGGGAAAGGCACACATGAGGTGCTGAGGTTGATAATAGAAGGGCCTCCTACCTCCCCTGGATGGTCCAGGAAGTCTGCTCTGCAGAGGGGACATTCAGGCTGAGCCTCAAAAAACAAGGAGGAGCCCTCCATGTGGAAGTTGCTGGAACAGCATGTGGAAAACCCTGAGCCTGGAGCACAGAGAGATCCTGGGGTTGGAGTGTGGAGGGTGAGGAGAAGCCCCAGGAGCCGGTCATGTTAAGAATTCTGGATTTCATCCCATCAGCACTGGGAAGACTGAAGAATTCAAAGTCGAGGACACATAGGATCTGATTCAGCTTTCAAATTTTGCTGCTGCGTGGAGGATGGATGGAGGGTCCTGCGTCCTAAAGAGTTCATGAATGTGCTCATTTTCTCCTCTTCACTGCCACCACTAAGTCCTGGCCACCGTGTCCTTTCTCTTCACTGTCGGCAATCGCTTCTTGACTGTCTCTTCATATCCGTACTTCCTCCATGTAATGCAGCCGACACACTGTGGCTAGAGTGATCTTTGCACAATGCAAACTTGGTGTTCTTCCACTCCTGCGTAGAAACCTGCAGTGCTGCCCATTGCTTGTAGGATAAAGTCAACATCCTTTACTCCGTGAAGCCTGCACTGGCTTGGCCCTTTTCTGCCTCCCCAGCTTCAGCAGCCGGCTCTCCTGCCCCTCTAGACTCCAGTCACAGAGGCTTCTGCCCATTTCCTCAACATGCTCCTACTCCCTGCCTCAGTGCTTTTACACGTTCTTTTTTCCTGTCACCCTCAACATCTAGCCCCCCATGTCTCACAGCACAGTGGTTCTCAAACTTTCTAAAATGGGAAAATGATACATATCTCTCTAGGGACATCATGAGGATCACGGAGGTCAATGGAAATGAGGAATAAAAAAAACGTTTCTTAAAGTCTGTATCTCCTTCCTCTCTTGCCATCAGGACATCTAGAGTTGGGATTTTGCAGTCAGGCAGTGAGTAGCATTCAACCATATAATCTTGGAAACCTCAGCTCAAAGCAGAGAAATGATTGCTTGCAAGGCATGGGAGGTGGGCCTGAGACTCAGAAGGCTAGTTAGACCTCTCACTATCACCATCTCTCTGCATGATGGAACAGGCCGAATCTGCACACTTCCCTCCTAGTGGTGGCGGATCCAAAGAGGTACTTAATGCAGTCTCCTATGGTACTCAGGAGTGTTTGTTATTATTTCATCATCGTTACATTTTTCTTTTTCTGATATGCTGCTCATTCAAAGAACTCAAATGACTGTAAATAGTGGACTTCACTTCAACCGAATCAGTGGAGGAGAAAAAGGAGAGATGGGGGCTTCTCCAGAAGGACATATAAGCCGCTGGGACAGCAGGTGACTGAGGTCAGGCCTAGGCATCTGGTCTGTGGGTAATGTGTGGAGCCCAGAACTCTGGGCCAGAATCTGGTGCCTGGACTCCAGTGGGCTGTGCCTGGCTGGCTGTAGGTGAGCGCTCTTGTCTTGGAGGGGGGTACACATTCAGTGGTCATCGCCTTTCTCATCTCCGTGACTCTGCACATTTTTGTATTTGATAGCACCTATTTTTCCTCCAGAGTAAGCCCAGTCGTCACCAGTTTCAGAAGGCCTCCCACACAGTCTGGGTAACTGATGCCCCATGTGCTTCCCATGGCAGCCTGGTCTTCCTTCCATTGGGAGACTGAATATTATAGGTCGAAACTCTGGAGAGTCAGTATGTTTAGGACCACTCTCTTTGCACACATTTCAAGGAGGCACTCCCATGACACAGTAGTGGGCTTCAACACACTTAAATATTCTACCAAGTCCTTAACAGTTATGACCATACACTCTTAAATGTGCAGTGCATTTTTGTAGCTATCGACAGAGAATCTACTTATAGGACCTTCTTGACAATTCCTCTTCCCTAAACACCCTTTACTTATGCAACATATACTGATTAACTATGTATTACAGACAAGGACAAGCAAGGGAACACTAGCAAAAAAGGAGCCCAAAATAACATACCTGGGGATGTAACTGAAGCATTAACTTCCAGGTATTTACCTAGCAGAGTAGAGCACTCTTCTCAGGCCCATGACTTGAGAAGGAAGCTTGTCTTACAAAATACACAAAGTGCCCTCTGTTTGGAATGAGGCAGTTATTTGGCATGCTAATTTTTCATATTCCTTTTGAAGACTAGGATCTCATTCCAGAAGACTGCCCACTGACAACTTAGGAAATAGAACACAGATGCTGGAGGCAGAGGATAAGGATATAGTATAAATTTTCTTCTTGCCAACTATGTTTTGAGTCAACTAGCCTTGGAGGCTGAGATGTCTCCAACCCATCAATGTCTGGTCCCAGGCAGCCATTCTTTCTTTGGCCAGACCTGTTGGCACTTCAACATATGCATGCAACTCAGCACAGACTGTCTTCTGCATAAATTTGATATTTTGAAGATCAAATTTCATGTGCTCAGAAAATGAACTTGGAGGAATTCACACCTAAACTTGCCTGGTAGATCTAGCTTTCAAATTTTTCTGAATGATGAGTCCAAGTCCCACCTCCAAAGAATAATCAGATATAAGAAAGGATATAAATTTCTTTTTGAGGCTGTGAACTTCTAGATCATTGGCAAGGGTCCATTAACTTAGTTTTCTGCTCTCGGAAACCCGAGAACCACCAATCTGGCCCAGAGACTCTCCACTTGTATGGTACTTGCCTCCCTCTTCAATTGATAAGATCTTTAGGTCAGGGTCTGTGTCATTTTTTAATATCCCCTAAAACACTTAAACACACTGAAGCTCGACCACAGATAATTTGAAGTAAGTGAAGGAATTGTTATAGAGATATAAAACCTTAGATGGGACATATGAACCACACTTTGGAGCAGAAATTTGACTTGGAGATATTTTAATGTACAAGAAAGGAAAAAACTACTGAACTCATTTATATACCTAATGAATAATGTGCACAAAGACAGTATATATTCCATTCCTTTGGGCCTTTGTCCCATTGCTAATTTTTTTTTCTTATTTTTAGCTCATTTTTTATTACTAGGTAATGTTTTGAAATGGATATCACTGCTACTTCTTAACATCACCCTGTATGCGATATCCTCTTAGGGTCTTTTCAGAAAATAAAAACACTGTATTTTTATTATCAACTGAAATTTACATTTAAAGTTTTGGAAGATAATGGAATGGAGCAACTGCATCCAATTTACAACTGGTTGGAAGATTCTCTCTTTATATTCATCTGTCTTTTACATGCATATGCACATACTCTGTGGACACACACACATAAAGGATCAAGGACACTGTCAAGCTCCATTATTTCCATGTCATCTTAAGCCATTTCATAAGGTAATGAATAATGATAAAAAATGATCTCCTAGCAGAATGCATTTATAGATTGTACAGACATTTAGAAACTTGTCGATGGAATCTAGAGTCGAATCTGGAAGAGACAAAGGGCACAAGCACTACAAAAGAGAGAAAGACCAGATGGCCTTGTTTACATGTTAAAAGTGATAGAAAAATCTTGAGTGTGGAAAGTGGATACAAATATGGAACTCTCCTCAAACACCTGTGAAGGGTGGCTCTCAACTTCCTTGTGGATCAGTTGTGAAATTATCCTAATGATCTTTGGTCCAGTTTTTAAGGAGTACCACTTATTGTTAAGATTTTACTATATCTCCTGTGGGGGCAAAACAGGGATTTACAAGAAATAAAAATTCATTACAGATCATTTTCAGTGGCCGTGAATGTTGAATCTAGATGACTGTGGTGAAGAAAAGCACATGACGGAGGGGACCTGGGGATGAAAAGGCTAGACAGTTACATTTAAATGTAATAACACATACAACAAGCGAAGAGTTGAGATTAAAGAACAGAGAGATACTTCGAATAGGTTGTAGGTCAAGGATAATATTGCATAAATTATTACACAAAAATAATGCACAAGCAGAGGGTTTTCATTTTGATATAATTTTCTAGGGTGTAGATTGGCAATGAAGTGAGGCTTCGCAAGATCCGGAACGTCCATTACATACATTGTTGACAAGAAAAGAATGTTACTGGGGTGCCTGGGTGGCTCAGTCAGTGAAGAGTCTGCCTTCAGCTCAGGTCATGATCCCAGGGTCCTGGGATCGAGCCCCATGTCAGGCTTCCTGCTTAGCTGGGAGTCTGCTTGTCCCTCTGCCCCTGCCCCTCTCCCTGCTCTCTCTCTCTCACACATAAATAATATCTGAAAAGAAAAGAAAAGAATGTTATTACATTTTGCCTCTGCAATTTTGATGAGACTGTGCCAAAATAGCTTTCTCTGCCTTCCTGGATAAAACCACTGCATAAGAATCAGCTGTATCAAATGGTCAGTGGCAGGACTTCCTGCTGTGAACATTATGGCCAAGCTCACTTTACACGCCATTTCTGGGCTCCTAGACTTGATCCCTGGTTACAGGCATCTCCCACACAGCCCTGGCCGAGTGAGAATCTACCTCTGTTACATAGTTGTTCATTGATTAATGTGTAAGTAGGAGACCCCAAGGAGCAAATTGATATTTGTGATTCTTCTCCAAATATAAGATTTTCTGCTGTGATTCATTTATTTACCTTGTTACTGGTGATTTGAGTTTTTCTCTACATAAAATATTGAACATTATATAAAACTATCACCCCAGTAATAGAAATAGGTAGCCTCTGTGGAGAGGTAAGATATAGAACAAAAGATGATCACATTGATTTTACCTTGCCTCCTGAGATTGTCAAGGAACCTGCCCTTCCTTGGCTGGTTTGCCATCTTTCTGCATGCTTGGATTTAGTAGTCACTCACACTGTTGAGGAATATTCTGGTTCTCCGTTTTCTGGGCATGGAGCAGGATTGTACTTTCCCATTCTCCCTTTGAAGATAAACTTTGCCCTGTGACTTGCTTTTGCTAATGAGATGTGAACAGAACTGATGTGCAGGGTTTCCCTTTATCTCCTGTGGAAGCACATGGTCGTGGTGGAGATGCTGTCTCCGCTTGCGTGGGTCCCTGGCTGAATACATGGGGCAGAGCCCCCACTGTTACCTTGCATCACTGTTAGTATGAGCGAGGAGCAAACTTCGTCGTGTTAAACCACCGAGGTTTGTGAACGCAGCCCATCCTGGCTGGTGTATTGGAAAAGAGCAAAGTCATTCAGTCCACAAATGCATATGTGAATCTATATTCTTCCTTTAAATACCAGGAGTTCCAAATTAGTATTGGTTTTCTTTTCTCTTCGTGAGGGTCCTGAAAACAGAAAGACAAAAATTTATTAGATTTCTGAATTTTTACTTCTAGTAAATCATTACTGCTTCATTAAACATCATGTAAAGCTGTGAAGTACTAATTATTTGTTAAAGTTTTAAAGTTATAATTATGGCAATAACTATGACTAAATCACTAATAAGGATTGGGATTGCACTGCAAGCGGTTCAATTGGTAAACTTTGTGAGCAGGTGACAAAGGACGGTTAAAAAGAAATCTAGGACTGTCGCACCAGAAAGTGTGATTTATCTTGTTTTGACAAGTGCAGTTTAGCTTTAATTGTACGTGATAATAATCTATAAAGGGAGTGGAAATGTACTGGGATTCATTTTGGAAAGGTGATCCAAAACACCTCAAGACTGCACACTGTTCTTAAGTCTGCTGAGAAATGAGGTGTGACATTGCCAAGTTTCCATGTGAAAATGATTATGTTTGTAGATTGAGAGAGAATGAACCTAAATTATTCTATTGTATATTCTGGTTGACTGACACACAGATTTGCCTAATCGAGGATGTGTACTGCCAGTAATTGAGTGTCTTCTATTTTTCGATTTTCAGAAAACTACTTGATAATTCAAGTTTTTTTCCAGCAAGAATCACTCATATGCCCTGTGTTCATTTATATTCTTCTGTTATGGTTTGGTTGTAATCCAGGGTTTTCTGACTGATTAGCTATGCATGGCTTGTTTCAAACCAGTGCA
This sequence comes from Neomonachus schauinslandi, assembly GCF_002201575.2. NCBI lineage: Eukaryota > Metazoa > Chordata > Mammalia > Carnivora > Phocidae > Neomonachus > Neomonachus schauinslandi. Next base: position 50,884,970 of record NC_058405.1, on the reverse strand, counting down.
AACTCAAGCATTCTCCTGGTCTTCTGGTTTCTTTTTCATGTGCAATGTTATGTGGTTTCCTAACTTCTCCCGGAAATGTGGTTGTTAGTGCATAAAAAAACTTTAGTCGAGCCTTAAAAAAAATGGAAATACCACCTCACAGCAAGTCTATCCTCATATGCCAGAGAAATTATCTCTCTCTCTTATCTGGCCCAGGAAAAAAAGAAAAATGCAAAATAAGAAACTGAAAAATGAATTATCCATTAACTATTTGATATCAAAACCCTCCTAAATGTCTTGAGGCATCATTACTTAATCTTAGATATTTTTTGCTGCCTCAAATGCCTACACACACACACACACACACACACACACACACACACACACACACCATATATATATGTATAGCCAACACAAATAGGCTTAATTATTATTACAATAACGTTAAAATTTGCATATAAATTATATATTAGAAAGGATACCCCCAGAAAGTGATTGTATATAGTTTTTTGTTGTTGTTTTTAACCTTTCTTTCTAGTCTATTACTTTAAATTCAGGCGATACGATCTCTCTTTAAACTTCTCCCAGGATTACTTTGCATTACTCCTTATTTGTTCCTTGAAAAGCTTCTGCAGATGAAAGGTTATTTACTATAGCCCTTGCACTCACTAAAACTTAATAGGAAAAATACTTATAAGCAGCGCAGTAGTATCTGTCAGAAAAGCAATAATTTGGTTTCAAAAACCTGTCTGATCCTTTTTCTTTTCCTTAGGCTCTGCCAACTGATGCAAAATTGCATACCAGTGACTCAAATGGGCAAAAAGCAAACGCCTATAGGAAGCCCTAACTCAGAGGTTCTGTTTTCTCTTTTTCTGTACGGATGTTTCTAAGAGCGGGGAGTCACATGCCATTAGTGGGTGCTGGAGCCGGACAGCATTTCAGCAATTCTGGAAGGTGGCTATGTGATCTGAATGGCTCTCAGGTCATTCCCATTACAGCCTTGAGGTGAAGAGCTAGCGCTGTTTCTCCTTCTTCCCTTGAAAATCATTGCCCTGATGATGGAGACAATGTTTCAGTAGCACCTGTTGAGAAAGAATGAGATAACCCCTAACTTCTCTTTGCACTGAACTATTTTAGGTGCATATTGTGAAGTTACTAAGAGTTCCAAATAGCTTATTCTTTTTAGCCGTCTTTGTTGTCAAGGGTATGCACTAAAATTCTGGATCACAAGTAAGATTGTCAGGAAGGGACCTTTTACCCTGTTAATCTTAAATAAGTAGGCCCCATCCTCTTGCTAGATAGAAGAGCATTCAGAGGAAATGAGGGCATAAATGGATCAAGGATCCTGACAAGGCTTTGGTAGTTCTTCATGGTTTCTGGGTACTCTTTGTACTCAGCCTGTGTGGCTTAAGCATTACTCACTTGGGTCCCTTTGGCTTCTGGGTTTACTAAGGCAGCAACTAAATCTGTGCATGAGACTTTTCTAGTTTTTTTCTTAATTTTTGAATTATTTGTGGCTCCCTTGTCCAATACCTCTTATCCCCACCCCCCATTCCCAAGGCATTTATGGCCCTCAATATAATATGGCTCTATATAGGATCTCGACCTTTTCAGCCTCAGTGACTCCTAGCTTCCTGATCTGTACATTGCCTTCTAAAATGTTTTCTGAAAGTTTTGCCCACCCCCACCCTGACTCCAGGCCTTGTCCACACTCCTCCCCTTGTTGGGAATGTGCTTCTAATTTTCACTGAACCTCTGAGAATCAGTACATCCCGAGAAGCTTCCCAGTTCAGTGAATGGCGTCACCATCTACCATATTGCCTGGGACCAAAGCATAGGGGGTGTTCTTGATTCCTTCTTACCCCTCCCTCTCCACCATCTATCCTTCAGCAACTCCTGTCACTTCTATTACCAAATACATTCCCTATTCTAAGGACCTCTAGCCATCTCCCCAAGGACTATTGTCATCCAAGCCACCGCCTGTCTTGGATGGCCAAAGCAGACCCCCAACTGGTCTCCCTATGTCCACATGTGACCCACACAAAACATTCTCTACTCAGTAGCCAACATGATCTTTTATTTATTTATTTATTTTTTAAAAAAGATTTTATTTATTTGAAAGAGAGTGCACATGCACACACAAGGGGAGGAGGGGTAGGGCAGAGGGCAAGAGAGAAACAGACTCCCTGCTGAGCAGGGAGCCCAATGCGGGGCTTGATCCCAGCACCCTGAGGTCACGACCTGAGCCAGAGGCAGAGGCTTCACCGACTGAGCCACCCAGGCACCCCTAACATCTTTTAAAAGTATAGAGCAGACCATATCACCCCCTGAGAAACCCCACAGTGGTCTCCAATGGCTGTAGTTATCTGGTCTCTGGTACCTCCTCAGCTTCATCGCCTACTTCTCTTTCCTTGTTCATTATATTCCTGCGTCACAGGCCTTCTTTCTGTTCCTTGAATAACAAACACATTCTCCTCTGGGACTTTACATTTGTTGTTCTGTCCACAGGGAATCCGCTTACCCGCAGATCTCTGCTGCTTAAAATTCAAGTCTAAGTTTGAATGCCACCTCCTTAGAGAGGGTGTCCTCAGTCACCATACATAAAATAACCCCACACCCCAGTGACTCTATGTCCTATTAGGCTATTTTGTTTTCCCTGAAATTCTTATTATAATCATTTTCTTATTAAGCTGCCCCCCCCACATCAAAATGGATATTTGTTTTCTTCTTAACCACTCACTGGATACCCAGTGCCTCAGTCAAGGCCAGCCCAAAAATATTGTCCGTCTGAGGGAAGAAGTCCGAAACTCCGCTTCCTTCATGAATGCCCATTAGCTCCTCCTACGGCACCTCCCCTGCCTACAGTTATGTACTTGTTTCCCTGTTAGAGTCAAAGCTTTCCCAGGCCCCGAGCTAGGTTCAAACGGTTATCCTCCAGAGCGCCTTAGTATATATTTACTGAATTCAATTATACCCCTAAAGGAAATCTAGTAACAAATTTCAGTAGCAGGCGGGAGTATCAGAGAGAAATAGAAACAATTAGCCACAGCCTCAAACCCTTACCACAGAGGCTGTTCATTCTCAGGTAGGATTTATTTCCAGATTTCCCCTATTCAAGAGTTCTGTCTGCAGAACCTGCCATCGGTCTATTGGTTCAAAAGCAAAGGAAGCAGAACTGGCAAATGGATGAACAAAGGAAAAGGCTCATGTCCTCAAAAGTTTAATCAGTACCTACTGTGTGGCATGATTTCCTGACAATATACAGGCAAAGTCATGGAGCGGAGGTGTTAGGAAGAAAGCTATCAGTCTTTAAGCAGAGGGGAAAAGGAACAAGCAGAGGAAAGGAATGGTAAAAAGGAGATTGATGTTCAAAAATCAACTTTCCAGCCAGACCAAGGAGAATATAGAAAAACTTTCTAAATCTCTACAGTGGTATTGATTACTGTGCTCTCCATAGCAGGTAAAGAAAAGACACTCTCAACCCTCTGTAATGTGTAAATTGCTTTTAGTCGCTCGCCCCAGGAAAGCAAGACGTGTCAGCTTGCAAGTTGTTAGGCTGCCAATCCTATTGACATTAATTGAATTCAGAAGTGCTGAAATTCCGTTTGGGGGTTTTCTGCCACAAACCCCTAACATAGACAGAGACCTCTAGCTAGAAAGTGAGTAAGCCTCGCACATCAAATCTCTTTTCGAATGTATTTTAAACAGCTCCGCTCAAAGAGTCCTGGCAACAAGTTACAGATGGAGGGGTACTCTACAAGGCTGGGGACAGGTGAGAGGGAGGGTGGGCGGTTCTTGCAGGAAGAACAATAGCTACCCACTGTCACCACAGGGCCTTTGTTCTTTCCCTTTTATTCATTCAACAAATCTTCCTGGCAAGGCAGTGCATCACAGTGCTGTGGGATTTAGCCTTGGCAGCAGCAGTTTTTCTTTAAATCCTGTTGCGCTGGTTAGTCTTATGTGTCGACCTGGCGAGGCCAAGTTATTCAATCACACTTGAATCTAGGTGTTGCTGTGAAGATACTTTGGATTTCGTAGGTTTGACATCTACGAAAGGCAGTCAGTGGCTTTTACATAAAGGAGATTATCCTTGATAATCTGGGTGGGCCTCATCTAATCAATGAAAGGTCTTAAGAGCAAAACTGAGGTTTCCCTGAGAGAGAAGAAATTCCACCAGTGGCCTGCAGCATCGACTCTCGCCTGAGAGTTTCCAGCCTGCTGTTGGCCTGCCCTGAAGCTTTTAGACTTGCCCAGCCAGACCTTGACAGTTGCATAAGCCAGTTCCTAGAAATTTCTTCCTACCCCACTCCCTCTCTCATTATATATAGTATTAGTAGAATTTATAGTAGAATGTGTATATACACACACACACACACTAGTAGGCTTATAGGTGTATATATATATATATATATATATATATACATATACATACACACACACACACCTAGTTACTGAGCTGACCTTGGGAAAGGCCCTTATCATTTTTGTGCCTCAGTTTCTTTATCTATAGAATAAGGGTAGCAAGAGCACCCATCTCACGGGCTTCTGGTGAGGATTAAATGAGTTAATAAATGTAGGTCCTGAGACTAGGGATTGGCACATAGTAAGTCCTCTTTTTAATTATTAAGCATCTATTGTTTGCCTAAAAAAGCTGCTGGGGAGATATAAGAGTAAAAAAGATGAAATGCTTGACATTAAGAAGCATGCGTTCCTCAGAGGTTTACAAGGCATAATCACAAGTAAATGCAGTCAGAATGTAACCATAGTACACACTCATAATTAGGGAAAGGTTGGCTTGTAATGCTAATACTACTCCTAATGAGGATGGATAGTATTTATCTACTGTATGCTAAGTATGGCATAATTTTGTTTGCTTGTTTTTTTCATTCTTCCTTTGTTCATCTATTATTTCACTTAACAAACATTCATTGGGCTCCTGTTATATATTAGGTATAGTTCTAGATGCTAAGGATATAGTGGAAAATCAGACAGATTTGCCTCCTTGTAATATATATTCTAGCAGGGACTACAAAAAATACATACATGAAAAAAAATATGTCATATAATTTCAAGTATGGGTAAGTTCTATGAAGAAGGACAAACTATGGTAAGAATGGGGAGGGCAGGTTTGGTGACACTTGAGCTGAGACCCGAAGCAGCAGCTTTGCAAATATCTTGGGGAAGGTGACCTGACGTAAGAAAGCAGCAAGTGTGAGGTGCCTGTGTGGCTCACTTGGTTAAGCATCTCACTCTTGATTTCAGCTCAGGTCGTGATCTCAGGGTCATGAGATTGAGCCCCGCGTCTGGCTCCATGCTCAGCAGGGAGTCTGCTTGAGATGCTCTCCCTCTGCCTCTGCATCTCCCCCCACCCTCTCTCTCTCAAATAAATAAATCTTAAAAACAAACAAACAAACAAACAAACCCAGCAAGTATGAAGGCCCTTAGATTGAGAATAATCTTGACATATTGGAGGAAAATAAAGAAGCCCACCGTGGCTGTGTTCGAATGAGCAGTGGGAAGTCAGTAAAGAAATGAGGTGGGGAAGGGCAGAGGAGCCCAGACCTTACAGAGCCTGTAGGCCATGATGAGGAGTTTTATTTTACCTGAAGTGTGATGGGAAAATGTTGATGCATTGTACGTAGGAGATGCAGATGTTTATCGTAGATGCTGGGGAGAAGTCTGAGCTCTGCTGGTGGGGAGTGGAGAGGAGAGTGAACGCAGCAAGTGTAGAGTAGCTCCTGGAGTAGAACAGGTGAGGGGTGACGCTGGCGGCCATGCCGAGGACGGGCACAGAGGACATGAGACGTGGGTGACAGAACGGATTCGGAGGAGAGAGATGTGGGATAAAGCCTGAAGTTAAGACGCACATGGTGTGTTGACATCTCTGAGCTTCACAGCCTTCAAAGGCCTAAGCATGAGTTCCCCGGCTGTTTCCAGATATGCTCCCCACCCAGCCTCAAAGCCTCCCCACCTGGGACTTCCTGCCTTGGTGGGAACAGCTGCACTCCACCCCGTCCTATCTAACAGGTTTCGCTTCCCCGCCAGCCTGTGAAATTATTCAAACAAGCCAATCACATCCTCCCACTAGGAACGAATCCTGTCCCCCCACTCCTGCGCCTGCTGCCAGGGCTTTCTGGCTTGTTCATTCTGTTCCTGAGCGCGCCCTCTTGTGTCCCTGCATGGCATGCGCTGCCTGTCTACTTCGGGCTGTGCCGAACCTGTGGCCGGGGAGCTGCTGGTCCCATCTGTCCAGGGGTGGGTGCGGTGTGTTGGGCCGTCTCTTACTTTCTCAGGCAGGGGATCCCTCCCTCAACAATGGAGTGAATAGGAGGCGATCGCAACAAGTGCCGTCACAGACAGAACGGCCCAGCCACAACCCAGGGCACCCGTCAGCTTTCATACGCGGCTCTTGGCTCATTCCCTGGCACCTCAGGTGGCCAGAAGGTCCGCGCCGTGACTGATTGGGTGGAGACAGAAACTGAAAGCTGCAACTTCATGGCCGCAGCTAGAAATCCAAAATACCCTAAAGGAGTTTGTACAGAGAGAGAGAGAGAGAGAGAGAGAGAGAAGAGTGAGCGGGAGGCCTGCGCTGCAGGGAAAGGCAGGGCTGTAGCAGAAGATGGTTTCTATCCCCCAAGGTCTGGGTTGCAGGCATAGCCATTTTCTGCTGCCTCCGGCTCTGTCAGGGCAGAAAACCTAATTCTCAGAGTTACAGAACAAAAACAGAAACGGAAGACATTCATGACACCCCTGGGCACAGCAGAGGGGTTAATTCAAACCTGACTTAAGCCCGGGGTCCTTGAGCCATACAACCATTGCCACTGCGGAGGGCCCTACTCTCCGCACAGAGAAAGGGACTGAGGGGGTCCGTCTGCTGCTTGCATTCCCATCAGCTCCTTCAAATGGGCGGCTCGGGCGTGGGCTGGGGAAAGCTGTGCTGCCCAGTCGCAGGCTCGGATGGGGCTGGGAGCCCCTTTAGGAAGGTGGCAAGTTGGCATTTTTTTTTATGGTTTTAAACATACAACTGGAATTATATATAAATGTATACATGAGTTTATATATATATACTTGTACTTATATATTCATATATCTATAAGTATATATTATATATATATACTTTTTTATGGTTTTAAATTTTTTCCACTTCTTAAAGAAACATTATGTATATATATGACTGGAATTATATATAAATGTATACGTGAGTTTATATATATATACACACATACTGATACTTATATATAGGTATATGTTATATATATATACTTATACTTAAATATATACCTTTATATATTTATATATTATATATCTATCTATCTATCTATATATATATATATATATATCACTGTAACTTTCATGCTGTGGTTCCATGCACTTAGCCCCATACCCAATACCCAATATTATTGAAATTACTGACTCCATCCTATCAGTAATCAGTAAATATTTATGATTACACATTAGGGTAATATGTTCCGCTTGGTGCCTATTTCAACAGCCTCCGAGCTGCCGTTCACCTTCAACTCTGAAGGATCACATACACCTTTACCAGGCTACCTGTGGAGTGTTCCAGGAGCTTTGCACAGTCTCGGCAGGGAAGCTCTTAGCTGCATCCCCCTTTCTCAGGAGCACAGGTATGGCATTGCATTGAAATTCTTCTCTGGAGACATTCATTTGACACACTCATTAAGGATCTACAAACACAAAATAGCTTACGAAAAGGGAACGGGCAACTGTCCCACACAGTGTAATGCCTTGTCACCTTGGCTAAATTTTTGGAAAATTATTTGGTAAATCAAGAGATGTTCCATTCCTGAGACTATCAAAACACAGCTATTAACCTTTTTAGCACCCAAATATGAATACAAGTCCAACATCTTTTAGTCATTTTGGGGCTCTGAAGGCAACATACCACCTTTAAAATTTAAAATTTTACTTAACCCATTTATGCCGTTGCTTACAAATCACCCCAACTTGGATGCGCCCCCCTCCAACAAAAGGCTGTAGAAGCTGTCCCAATTGAAATCAACAAGAATTCCTGTAGTGTTCTTAGAGTGTCTTTCGTTGCGGAGGCTTTAGCAAGTCCTCTCGTAGAGTCTCTGGGTTGCTTGTGATGGCCATAAATTGCCCTTCCTTGGCCCTGTGTCATACATCATCAGAGTGGAAATTGCAGGCCACTTACTGGGCTTTCTTGGGAATAGAGGCTCTAACAGACCCCGAATCTATGACCCTCCATATCGTTATGTCTACATTCATGAAAGCAACACCGCATAAACTTGGCACAACTACCGAGGCCACCTTGATGCAGAATGGAGCCAGAAATGGGCCCTCTGGCATATTCTACCTGGAGGAGGCAGTGGCCTCCCCTGTCCTCAGTCCCTTGCCATATAATAGGGTGCTAGAGGAGGATACCAGTTTCTCAGACTCCTTGCCTATCAGGGAAGCCCCTTGAGATTAAAGGAGTTAATAGAAATGACATTTTATGGGCTTGATAAATGAAATCACCACCATCATAGTGATGGAGCTCAGTGGAATGTTGCTGTTTTCCATCCCTTAACCAGGATGTCCCTGATAAAGGATGGAAGGTTAGCACAGATGCCCAAATTTCAGGCATCCATCTCAGCACAGGATGCCTTGACCAACAAATGGCCTCATCTGCACCTTTGACAAACTGGAGTCATTACCTAAGTATTGCCCCATTTGGGGTAAAGAGCTCTGGGCATCTACCTCATAGACACCCAAGATAAAAGTCAAGGTAACAGACGTTTCTACATATGGTAAGGCCACGACACAAGGCTTTCACCAGGGCACTCCTACCCTCTTTGGAGTAGTTTCAGACATTATTGATAGTGACCAGGGCATTAATTTCCATTTACCAGAATATGCAAAGCTAGGCTCTTGGAGAATGTTTAGTGGAACATTTACTTGCCTTACAGATCAAGCAGCTGCTTTAATTGAGAGGCCCAGTGGTTCCTCAGAGAACTCCTATTTAAGTTATCAAGTGGCCAGTGAACCTCCCACTGGGTGTCACTACTCCCACAGGCATTGATTAATCTAAATTCACACCCCAAGGCACATGTACCCCTACGCTCATGCCATGCCCGTCCCTCAGTTGCCTGTATTGACCATAGAGGAGGATATCTCCCAAGTTCATGTTTTTGACAACCACCCCACCGTATGGTCCTCTCCCACTTGGTCACATACCCGTGACGCTTCCTAGGGAGGTACTTCTACTCCGTGAAAGTCTCAGTCATCAGCAAGGTTTAAACTGATGTCAAGACTTCAAAGTGTTGATCGTGGTACAAGGACTGAAATTAAGATGCAGTGCTTAAGTGCTGCCTTGACATCTTGAGCTTTCGCAGGGTCCCAGGGGCCGAAGCACGAGTACCCTGGCTCTTTCTAGATATGCGCCCCACCTGGCTAGCTCCCACATCAGCTGCACCATCTGCACTACCCCAGGGCCTCAGCCTAACAGATTTCACTTCTCTATCATCTGCAAAATTATTCAGCCAAGCCAATCGTATCCCCCCGCTGGAACAAGAGGTCACCCCCACTCTTACTCCTACCAAGCCTGTCTTCCACAGCTCTTGCTTGTTCACTCTGTTCCTGAGCACAGCCCTTGCATGGCCTTACCCGGTATGCGTTGTCCTTCTGCCCTGGGCTGTTGAGTACATGTGACTAAGAAGGGGCTGCCAATCTCATCTGTCCAGGGTTGGGTGCTATGTGTTTGGTTATGTCATACTACTTAGGGAGGAGATTCCCTCCTTCACCCACAGGGTGGAAACGAGGCAATCAGGATCAGATCAAACAGCAATTGCTGATAGGTGGGAGGTGCCAGCGAAGGGGAGGGTCAAGAATGTCATCCAAATTTTTTACATGAGAAACTGAGTAAATGCTGATGTTATCTCCTAAAGGGGGGAAAGATAGGGAAGGAAAAGTTTTGGGGGAGGAAATTAAGAAGAGAGTTGGAGAGATAAAAGACTGTATTGTCAAGCAAGATGGAATGGAATAAAATGGTTTTGAGAAATGATGAGGGAGAAATCACTTCCAGTTGGGAGAATCAAACAGGCTCATGTGAAGGGAGGCATTTGAATCGAGCCTTGTTGAAAAGACTCCCAGAGCTAGTGCTGGGATTATATATTCCAGCAGATGGTAATAGCAAACCAAGGAAGAAAGTTAGGGAAGCCCAGAAGGACAAGTGATGTGGCTTAGCTGATTGGCAATAACAGTCAAGGCTGTGACCATATGCTGGGCCTGCCTTATCAAAGACCTTGAACCCTGACCAGGTCCGCGTTGAGAGCTTAAATCTTATCAAGAAGGTATGAGAATGTGTTGAGGTTTGCCAGCAGTGATGAAAGATGTGTGCTCAGAAGATCGTTCTCCCCCTCTGTGTGTCCAGCATGGAAGGGGGTGTGGTGGAAGTTGGGAGAACAGGGAGCAGTGTTTGCAGTTGTCTGTGCTTAGAAATGATGAGGGTCTTATGTCGGATAAAATCAGGAACCAATGTGAGAGACTTGCAGGAAGAGGATAAAAACAAAAACCATTTGAACGGGGGTCTTGGGGGGTGAAGGAGAAGAGAGAGAAGTTCTCAATGGTTCGAGGTCTAGGAGATTGTGCAGTTGCCAGCAAATATGAAGATCATGGGAAGAGAAATAGGTCTGAGGCAACGGGGATGATTTTCATTTCAGCATGCTAAGTTTGAGATGTGGCTGTGACTTTTATATTGAGGTAGCAGGAAACAGGGGTTACCCCTTTTGGAAAGAGATCAGGGTTCTGGCTATCAGTTTAGATACAGAGGCTGCAGCAGTGGCTGAGGTGAGCCTGGAAGAAGCTCTCCAGACATCACTTCGTGCCTCTTCCCCTTCTCACTGCCCTCCAGCCCCCCTGGCTCCCCTCTGCCCTGGGAACCGGTCAGGCACCCTTTCATTTTTTTTTGAAATATTTGTAATATTTTATTTTTAGCATATTTTAGATATTTGAAGTATGGTACCATATGAATTTTAAAAAATGGATTGTCTTTACCTTTTTTTAAAATTTAAATTCAATTAATTAACATCTAGTGTATTACTAGTCTCAGAGGTAGAGTTCAGTGATTTCATCAATTGCATATAACAGCCAGTGCTCATTACATCAAGTGCCCTCCTTAATGTCCGTCACCCAGTTACGGTGACGGTAACCCAGTTACCCCAGCCCCCCACCCCCATCCCCTCCATAACCCTCAGTTTGTTTCCTATGGTTGAGTCTCTTATGGTTTGTCTCCCTCTCTGATTATGTCTTGTTTTATTTTTCCCTCCCTTCCCCTATGCTCCTCTGTTTTATTTCTTAAATTCCACATATGAGTGAAATCAAATAATTGTCTTTCTCTGATTGACTTATTTTGCTTAGCATAATACCCTTTAGTTCCATCCACGTTGTTGCAAGTGGCAAGATTTCATTTTTTGATGGCTGCGTAATATTCCATTGCATATGTACACCACATCTTCTTTATCCATTCATCTGTCAGTGGACATCGGGGTGCTACTCTTTCCGTAGTTTGGCTCTTGTGGACATTGCTGCTATAAACATTGGGGTGCACGTGCCCCTTCGGATCACTACATTTGTATCTTTGGGGTAAATCCCTAGTAGTGCAATTGCTGGGTCGAAGGGTAGCTCTATTTTCAACTTTTTGAGGAACCTCCATACTGTTTTCCAGAATGGCTGCACCAGCTTGCATTCCCACCAGCAGTGTAAGAGGGTTTCTCTTTCTCTGCATCCTCACCAACATTTTCCTGACTTGTTCATTTTAGCCATTCTCACTGGTGTGGGAAAATAGACAGGCTCATGCAGAAGAATGAAACTGGACCATTTTCTTACACCATATACAAAAATAAACTCAAAGTGGATGAAAGACCTAAATGTGAGACAGGAATTCATCAAAATCCTAGAAGAGAACACAGGCAGCAACCTCTTTGACCTCAGCTGCGGCAACTTCTGGCTAGACACATCTCCAAAGGCAAGGGAAACAAAGGCAAAAATGAGCTTTTGGGACTTCATCAAGATAAAAAGCTTTTGCACAGCAAAGGAAATAGTCGACAAAACCAAAAGACAACCTACAGAATGGGAGAAGATTTTTGCAAATGTTTTATCAGATTAAGGGCTAGTATCCAAAATCTATAAAGAACTTATCAAACTCAACACCCAAAGAACAAATAAGCCAGTCAAGAAATGGGCAGAAGACAGGAACAGACATTTCTCCGAAGAAGACATACAAATGGCCAACAGACACATGAAAAAATGCTCAACATCACTTGGCATCAGAGAAATACAAATCAAAACCACATCAGGGCCTTTCTACTTGCCCTTCCCACAGATAGATGGGCCATCTCTTTCCCTCCAGAATCTGCATGGCTCACTACCCCGTTCACCTTATTCAGACCTCTGCTTCAGTGTTCCCTCAGCCAAGAGACATTCGCTGATCACTCCATATAGAATGGTGCTCCTTCTTCTTCCCTCTGACATTCTCTGTCCCCTTACCCTGTTTTACTCTTCTTCATGGCACCTATGAACATCGTATATTTGCATTTTGTGTGTCGCTACCCCTTCTAGAAGGTAAGCTGTGTAAGAGTGAGGACTTTGTTTTAGTTAATGCTCTGTCCATGTATTTGGTACACAGTGTACTTAGTGTTGTTATGAATTAGGTGGCAGAGGGTAAGACGGAAGATGGAAGAGAGAGAGGGAAGATTGGCGGGGGAATGGGATCAGAGGCATGGGCAAGCAGCACTCTGTATACTTCATGGTGGGCATCTTGTTGTTCTGTTCATCCTGCTGGTGGCACCCTGATTTTCCCCTGGGTCACCAACTGCCCTGTCCACTGTGAGCCCGGGGCTCAGGCAGTCTGCTCCCAGCACTGTGTGATGTGGGATTCAAGTCTGGCTAGTCACAGCATCAAGTCCCAGAGACCCACTTCCGTCCACCAATAGCACCGGAAGGCAGTGTGCACAGTGGTTAGGAGTCCAGACTCTGGGTCTTGACTCCTGGGCCCAAATACTTCCTCCATTACCAGCTTTACAAATACCTTGGGGAAGCAACCTCCCTCCTCTGTGTCTCAGGATAATATAGGATTGTTGTGCAGATCAAGTGAGTTAACATAAGGACAGCTCTGAGATCAGTGGCTGGCACAGAGTAAGAGTTCTGGAAGTTATCATCTGGTGAGGAAAGGCAAGTGCTCTTTTCTGTTGAATTCGAAGCCAAGATGCTGTAGTCTTGGACGTGCTGCGGGCTGTCTTGCCACCATGTGGAAACCAAGAATAAAGCCACGTGGAGGAGAACTGCACTGCAAGATGGAGAAATACGGACTCTCGAAGAGGTCTCTGATTTGCTTAAGGACATTGGAGTTAGCTCGTCAGGCCATTTGTAATGGAAAAGTCAATCAATACAACTTCTACTAATATTTCCCTCCGTTTGATGGGTGGTACCCCTTGTTCCCTTGTTTCAGGCGATTCTGTGAGTTGTCTAAATCTTTTCTGTTACTGTCTCCCCATTCCGGAAAGCACTAACCGAGCTACCTGGCTTGCTTGTTTTTTGTTATCATTTGCTCCCTGAGCTCCTGTGACTCCCCTACTCTGCTGTGCCGGGCAGGGGAGACCTCAGAGCTCCTCAGCAGCCAGGGCAAGGTCCGCCCTTGCTGTCCTCTGTGCTCGGCCTCTCATCCTTTTCTGTCTTGCTGCTTTTCATAAAAAACACACGCCTCCTTCCACCTTATGTTTGTGTCTCCTCGCTCCGCTGTCCAGTGCCGCTTCAGAATGGGAAGGTCTGACAAGGGGGGAAAGGGAGAAACAGTTATGTGCCGGCCAGATCTGCGGGGGATCCAGTGTTGTGATCCCTCCCGAGACTGCCGGGGAGACTCCACTGCAGGGGAGAGGCAGCTATGGGGGCTCTTTGTCTTCGCTTTAAACGTTGCTACGTCCTCCCACACGTGTCCCCCCTTAGTTCCGAGCACAAGGCTTAGAACCTGTAGGTGCTCAGTGCCGGCTTCTCAGACTGGCCACCTGTCTGCTCCTCCTCTTCTCAGGCGGGAGACCAAGACGGGGAGTCAAAGGAACACACAGAACCATTTTGGGCCTCAGTGTAGGAAGAGGCAAGACTCTTCACTGCTCTGAGAGTGAGGGAGACGTTGGGAAGTAAGGAAACAGTGTGGAACACCGGGATGGGAAATGGCAGGTGGGGATTTCAACCAGAGATCATGAGGGACTGACCAGCAGCAGGACCGCTGTTCCTGCAGGGGGTGGGCCCCTCCACAAGTCCGCCTGCCCTTCCCTTACTCTCCTCGTCCAGGCTCGCTGGCTTTCTCTGGGCCCTTAGAGACACCAAGCTCTCTTTGACCTCTGGGCCTTCACAGTTGCTTTTCTCTGTGCCCAGTAAACTCCTGTGTCTTGGCTCAGGGGTCATTTCTGCTGAGAGACTTTGCTCTCCTCAGGCCTCGGGTCAGCTGCCATTGCCTTCCGTGCCTGTCACTGCCCGAACTTTCCCGTCACCACACTCACCACACTCACCACACTTGACCTTTATGATTTGTGTAATCGTCCTTCTGCTTCATCAATGGCTAGGAGGTGCCCCAGAAGGACAAAGACGGTGTCTATTCTGTATTAACCTCTGCTGCAGCCCCAGGACCCAGCACGTTTCCCGGCCATCCTCAGTGCTCAATACATGTTTGTTCAGTGATAAACTCTGGTGTAAATTTTGGAATATTCTTAGGACAAGAGATAATAACTGTAGATCTTTTCTCTGGCAATGGAATTATACTTGCGTCATCTGTTGCCTTCTTTCTATCATGTCACATAATGCTAGGGGAGGGATTCAAGTCCATTTATATATTTATCATAGCATGTCTGAGCAAGAGCCATCAGCATCGAGGCCCCCAGAGGTAATGCCATCAATTCAGATCCTTGCCTTATGGAATAGAAAATTGGGATAGTGACCCACTTAACTCCAATGGGATATTTTTCTCTAATATAAAAGATTTTTTTTTTTTTTCTCCAAAGGGCAACTATGTCATCTAGAAAATGACTTCAACCCCTGATTTCACGTTAGGTTACAGTTACAGAGATGGAGTCAGACACTCTTCCACGGGGCCGGCATAGATCTGGTGACCAAAAGGCACCTGTTTTTCAAGCTATCCTGTCTCAGAAATTCACTTCCTATTAGAGTCAGCATTTTGTGTCATCCCTCCCTGAACTCTGCAGTCTCACTGGGAAGAGGAGAAGGGACAGAACGGGAAGGCAGAGTAAGTGGAGGGAAGACAGGAACAAGGGCGTTCTATGAATGGGAGAGTCCTTCACTGTGACAAGTTGCACTGCAGAGGAGTGATCTGTGAGTGTGTGTGCACGCTCATGACAAACGAAGCAGAGAGGAAAGAGTACGGGAGTAAGGGGGAGGGTTTCTGAGTTTGACAAGCCGAAGTAAAGTTAGAACAACAATGGTGCTTGTATAACAGTTTTCAAAGTTGGCATTTGACGTTTATGGTGCTTTCGTTAATGAGATGTTTGAGTAGAGAAACAATAGCGCTCAAATTAAGTTCAACTAAAGACTCAAGATACCTTCATACATTTTTGTTTCTATCTTGTCTTCCAGCGACACACGAAGGGAAATCTGTTCTCAGTGACAGTGGCTATGACAACAAACGCATTTCATTTTCTTACTTTTATGCACATGATAGACAACACCGAGGAACTTTGGATATCTTTTCTACATAGACAATTAAGCAACTAGAGACTGCCTCCCACCCTAAAATGATTTGAACCCATACCACGTTATCCTGGGATTTAAGGGCAGGACCGTGGGTGGGGACTAGACACAGTTAATAAACCAGAGACTCAGCTTTGCGGTTAAGGAAGAATCATGTCTTAATCTTGGATAATCAATTCTCTTTCTTTGTAAAGTGTTACTCTAGTCTTTGATGGGAAATGTTGTGGATTCAGGAGAATGAATTCCAAGAGAAGCAAGAGAGGGTGAGACTCTTAAGTGCACAAGGATTCTTTACTACTCCCCACATGCAGGGCATTAGCTGAGGCATCGGGTTAGTAGCAAAAACATGCAAAAGACAATTCCTGTTCTTCCAGTTTTACGTAGATAGTATGGGTGTCCCTGTAACTCTAACTTCCGGCAGAGTCTTGCCCTTACTGACAGTCTTAAAGTTCATCTCAGTCTGTGGACACCCAGCCTGGGATTCTCAGCAGGAGAATCTCAGGAGAGAACAATTTAGGAAAAAACCTATCTGATGAGTCTATGCCTTTTAGGATTCAAGGTATAAGAGATCAACTATTTTCATAGCCCAAGAGCCAATGAATTTTCAGTGACATTCTGCTTATCATATAGCAAATTGGGTAGGTGACTTTTTCCCCCCCTAACGAATTTTATTGGTTAAGATATTTTAGGATTCTAGGCTTGTGTGTAAGTGTGTGTGTGCATGTGTGTGTGTAGGTGGGTGTGTGTGTTCTGAATTAATGGTTTAAATGATTCTAAATAATGTGGATATTTTCCAGCATGTTCTCCCGTTGGTCTGTGTCAACCCTGTCTCTACAGCTCTTCCAGCAATGACTTCTAAACTTGAATGGTTATTAGAATTGGGGGGGTAGCTTTTTAAACTTATAGATTTGCAAGCCCAGCCGAGGTCCACCCAGTTAGAATCTCTAGGAGTGAAGCCCAATTTTATAAAGGTTCTCAGAAAATATGGATAATTAGCTGGTTTAAAGTCTATATTATACTATATTCCAGAGTCTCTTGTGCAGTATTTTCAAAGACAGAAATGTATGGGGGGGGGGATTAGAGCATTCCTTTTGATGTCAGCTGGATAGTCCTGGGTCTGGACAGTAGATTCACCATGTTTCAGCTGCAACATGACTTTAGGCAATTTTCTTACAGCCTCGTATAGAAGATGGAGTTAATACTACCACCTAATGAATAAGATTGCTGTGGAGATCAACTTTAAAAACAAATGCAGCGCAGTCACTTCAGGGAATATGGCACTTAATAAAAGCTATTATTATTTGTAGTTGTGAGTGTTTATGTACATGTTATATATTAATGTGTGTATGCGTATGTTCATTGCATATTCTAAATATTTTTATTCTATGTCAGTCTCTTATAAATGTAGACTCAGAATTTTCTGTGGATAATTTTTCAGGGCAGTATGTAGCTTTGACATTTTACATCCAGGCTCTTCAGAATTTTCTGTGAGTAATCTCTAAAGAGTATATGAGAGTAGACAGTTTTATGTTGTTCTCTGCTGTGTTTCAGTTCGTTGGTATTTAGGACAGTGTGTGGCACACATTGACTGCTCACTAAAACAATCAGGCCCATCTGTTTATTTATTTAAATTTATTTTTTTCTTCCAGTTTTTACTTAAATTCTAGTTAGTGAACATACAGTGTAATATTGGTTTCAGGAGTAGAACTGAGTGATTCATCACTTACAAGAACACCCAGTGCTCAGTACAACAAGTGTTGGAGCATCCTTAACACCCATCCCCCATTGGTTTAAAATCGCCGCAGCTACACCAGCCGTGCAGTCTGTGTAGCTACCTGCTGAGCAGTGAGGAAAGGTAAAGTGCACCTCTCAGAGCCTTGTTCACATCCTTCACGCATGGCTTCTAAAGGCCATGTGGGCGCACAGCCGGCATTCCCGCTTAGCGTGTGGTTTTGCCAGGTAGACACGCCGGCCGACGACAATCAGCTGGGAAAGTGAGGAGGCAAAGCTCTACAGTAGGAGAGCCGTCATGGAGAGGCGAACACTTAGGAAGCATTTGTTTCAGTGCAAGGTCACCGCTCATTAATACTCGTGCAGATAGCTTATTAACCACCCAGAAAATTCACTTCAAGCTTTCAAGCTACATAATACTCAGTATCACTCCCTGAATAGAGATGAGGAGATGCGCACTTGCTGCACAGGATGCTAGGACAATGTTGCAAACCGTAAGCCCCATCGACTCTGACAGTGGAGATTATCCCATGTCTTGCTTATCCCACCCTATCTGCCCCCTGCCCCCAGTACAGGACACTTCTCTTTCCAGCTTAAGTTTGAAACCTTTTAAGAAGGATTCAGGACTCTGGAAAACAGCACTTTACGCCAGAGAGAGGGGTTGGAGGAAGAATGTCACCCTGTGTAGCGGGAACTTTGCTCTGGGCACCCACTAAGCAGTGCCCATTGTGCGTTGGCCAGTCTTCCAGATCTGCTCCTTTAGGCAATCCTTCGGTCCCCTCTAGAGCCTCGTGTGGCATCTTCTTGCACACGACAGCACTATATTCAATGAGTGAACAGAGTCACTCATTCTAGTGTGGTTTTTAAAAATATAATTGAAGTTCCCTGACTGTCACGCCAGGCTCATTATCTAATGGAGTGAGGTCGGGGTAGAACTTGCCTAACTACAGTTCAGATGTGCAAGATAAAAGTAGTAATGATCTTATAGCCATGTTTGCTTTACCTTGGAGACCCCTTTCTAATGATGGCTGCAAAAACTTCTCCTTGCCAATGACGTATAGCTCAGTATCGTCGGGTGTAAGAACAGGGTTTATGATGTTGGTAAGCACTTTGTCTAAAGTTCAAACTTCCCATCTGTTTCTTTCAACACAGAAGGGCCTCTCTTGCCTCTCTTCTACAAAGATGCCATATGCGTACAAGTAGATGCTTAAGCATCCACAGGGGAACACTGGAGGGACGTTTGTTTGATCTAGTGTCCATTCTGTCTGCATTCTCTGAGATGTTTCATTGCATCTGATCATTGAGCAAGTAAGTGGGTGTCCACGGATGTGTGGTTGGCGCTGCCTTGTGCTTTGGGCACTGTGTTGGCCGCCACTGCTCAGTCAGGGGTGATGAGGTTCCCCACCCCGTGGGCTCTGTCCTGACCCGGGCCTCTCCTAGTCCACAACTTGGCTCAGTACTCGTGTACTACCCCCACTCCTCACCCTCCCCCCCTCAGAGCATAGGGACTTCTGGATCCCTGGACTGCAGAGAATCAGGACTCCTAGCTCCATCCATCTACCTAGAAACTAGACAGCTTCCTAGACAGCTACCTACCAGCCGATTCCATCCACTTCTCCCATCTCATAGTGACCTGGCATTGTGAGAACCTCGGGCTTCTGTAGGGGGCTTGCAAATTTCTAGAGAAGTGAGGAGAACACTTGTAAGGGGTGTTTCTACTGCACCCCTCCACAGGAGTTCAACTCTGAGATGAGAGATGGTAGACATTTAAGATATTCCTGAATTTTCTCCTCTTTTTTCTTTTCTTTCTTTTTCTTTCCTCCTCTCTGTCTTCCCCAACTGAGCTCTTTCCTTGACTCTTGGTGGGCTCTCTCCTTCCTTTCAGCCTGATGAGTGGCTCTAGATCCCATCTTCCTCTTCCCTAGGAGGTCCTTACCTACCCCTTCCCTGGCTGCAGGAAGGGAGTAAGGGCTATAGGGAAAGAATCTGCATTAATTCGCTAGGGCTGATATAACAAAGTCCCACAAGCCAGGAGGCTTCAACAACAGAAATCTCTCATCTCTAGAGGCCAGAACTCTGAAGTCAAGACATTGGTAGTGTTGGTTCCTTTTGAAGGCTGTGAGAGAGAATCTGTTTCAGGCTTCTCTCCCTGGCTTGTAGATGGGCAGTCTTCTCCCTATACCTTTCCATCATTTCCCTCTTCCCATAAAATTTCCTCTTCTTATGAGGATACCTGTCATATTGGATTAGGGCCCACCTAATGACCTCCTTGTAACTTGATTACCTCTCTAATGTCCCTATGTGCAAATAAGGTCACATTCTGAAGTACTAGGGTTTTGGATATCAACATATGAATTTGGAGGGGGGAGTGAAGGCACACTTCAACCCAAAACAATTACCAAGGAGAGAAAACACATTGATAAGCTTTTCAAAGTGTTTGTGTTATCCTACTACATTATATCTGTGTGCTGGGATGGCGTGAGGAGGCTGACAGTGCTCTGTGGATGATTGTCTTTGGTGGCTTTGAATGGAATTGGAAGTTGTCTTATCATTTTTTTATACTGTCACCAAGGGGACACTTTGAGGTAATAACTTTATCAGTGAAATTTTGTGCTGGGGAATGAATGTATGTGGCGGACTTTGGAATATATGAGGTTCCTGGGTTTTTATAGGGTGAGAAAAGGGGCCAAGAGATGGAGTAGATGTTACGTTTTTTCTAGGAATTCCTTGGAAACCCTGCTCCATCTTTGTATGAGATTCAATATATTAAAGAGGTGGCTGAGGCAGCATTTGCAGGTCCCATTAAATATGGAAGCTGGGGGAGAAGGGGGAGTCAGTGATGGTCCCTGTGATTTCAATTTGAGTAATTGGAATGGGACAGGAGTGGTGGTGGGGTTGATAAATTCACTTTGGGGTTTGAAGTGCCTGAGGGACATTCAAGAAGAGATGTCCTATAGGATGGTCCATAGCTCTGTGCTCTATACACGGAGTATTTAGTGCTCTACTAGCAGTTATGATCCCCATTTTACAGATGAGAAATTGAAACTCACAGAGGTGAAATAGCTTGCTCAATGTCAATATCAGACCTATGTGATTCCAAACCCAAGGACTCAAAATGGTCCCAGTCACTTTCTCACAGATCTAAGACAAAGGCAGCCAGGGACCATTGCTCTTTACTTAGGACACATACATTTCCTGTGTTGACTTGCTTCCTCCCAGATCTGGAAACTGTACAAAGCAAACCCTTAACATGAGCTCCCATAGTGTTAATGTCTAAAATAAAATGAGAGCCTAGAAGTGCTACTTAATAGTCATATGGTAAGAAATACATTTCCTATGTAGTATGATCTTAAATATATTCTAAATAGTTGAAACATCTAGGTTAGAATTCACCAGAAGTTTGGAGAAGAACTGTCTGCTTCAAGGGTTTATGATTTGCCAGGTTTGCTAAATTTCTTTTCTTTCTTTTTTTTTTTTTGTTTGTTTGTTTTTAACATGAGATCAATACTATTTTCAAAACAGCGATTTCTTGGATGTATCTACACTTGCTTTTATGGTAGCCTTTAAAAATGTTATGTCATGGGGTGCCTGGGTGGCTCAGTTGGTTAAGCATCTGACCTTGGCTCAGGTCATGATCCTTGGGGTTCTGGGATTGAGCCCCATGTTAAGCTCCCCACTCAGCAGAGAGTCTGCTTGTCCCTCTGCCCTTCCCCCGACTGATGCTCTTTCTTTCTCTCTCAAATAAATAAATAAAATCTAAATTTTTAATTTTTTAAGAAATTTAAATTCTTTATTATAAAAATTTTTAATGTATTCTGCTTGGGAGATAACCTACATATTATATGGTAAAAATGATATGCCAACTTTAGATAATTGAAGTTATGGAAGGATAAAGAGAAATTTAGTGGCTTCTAACTCAAACAGTTTCAAACCAAGACAAGAAATTTTGTGGACCATTAATTCCTAAGGGAAATTAGTGCCTTAACTATTTTTTATAAGTGTGTAAATGTACACAAGTGGCAAGATACTGACATTTAAACAACAGCACCGTATGTCTAGTCTGCATGCAAAGGAGTAAACTGAATGACTTGAAACATGGATTCTAAGGGAATGCTGAAATTCACTGGGTGCTCGCTGATGGAACACAGCTCATGACCCTCTGAGAATGGGATACAAAATATGGTCAACAAGCTGACTCTCATTTGTGGCTGTACCGCTAATGTAGGAGATTGGTACCGGGATCTGAATACTTCTTTCTAACAAGAAACCTGAAAGAAAGAAGTAATCAGAATAGACTGCTATGTTTTCTACTTAAGGAAGGAAGTAAGGCAGTGAAATGCCTTCTCTGCAGACACAGATGTACGTGGGTGAATGAAAAAAAAAAAGCAGAAAAATGAAAAGAGATGGAATGACATCTTATCTGCAGCTTTAAGTGAGCAAAACCACAAATGGAGGTTATTTGCTTCTAATTTGAGTTAGAGTTGAGTATTTATTTCCAAATAGTAGACACTATGATGTGGTTTTAAAGAACCTGAACTCTCTTTTCTTTTCAGAAAGACCACCCTAAAAATTTCACCAATTACTAGCTCTGTGACCTTGGGCATATTCCTTAAGTTTTCTAAGCCTGAATGTTCTCCACTTCTACAATAGAAATAATATATTTATACCTGCTTCAGAGCACTGTGAACATAAAATGCAATTATGTTTGTAAGGTGCTTAGCCTAACATCTGGTCCATGAAACACAGTCAATTCACACAAGCAATTACTATTATCCTTATCATTGGGGCATCTCATTCCAAGCCGACATCTCATTCCAAGTTATCTGGTTTCTTTGCCCGGCCTCCTAGTAGAAAATTACTCATTGCCTCTGGGCTCTGGCTCATCCAGGAGTCCAAATTCATGAATACTCTTCTCCACCCAGCCATTGTCCTATGGTAGAACCAGAGATCAGAGCTCTGTGGTATGGGCTAGAGCCCTAGGAGACCAGCCCTGGAGCTGGAACAGTGCATGAGTCTCTCCCTCCTCCCTTTGCCACAGACCCGGCTTTCTTTCTTACTTGTCCTTCTCCTCTGATATCTCTCCCTCAGCATTTCCAGTGTCTTTCCCATTCCCTCTAATGCAGTTGTTTTTTTTTTTTTTTTCTAGTTAGCTCTCGAATCAGCCAGAGTGATGATGAACTCAGCCCAACTGGGCTACTTGGCCCTGCAACATTCCCATTCTTCTGTTTAGCTCCACAGACCCTCAGATGGGAAGTGCGGATAGAACGATGCTTAAGTGATTGGGGCCACATCAGTGTCAGGCTCTCATTCCTCCAAACTTTCTCTGAGCCCTCCTTGCTCACCCTCCTGTTGTCACATGTCCTTTTGTGTCTGATCTTCGCATGTTGTTCTCTGCTCTGATCACTGATGCCATTTTGTCTTGCTGACAGTGCTCATCATCCCTGCTTTAGAAGCTGAACCCTTCTTAGCTGCTTTAACACTTTTGTTTCTTATTCTGCCTATTGTCATGACTGTACTAATATTGCTGTATTTGATTCTGCACTCAAAGTTGTAGATAGGCAAATATTCAGTATCTTCAAAAGCTCAGTGAATAAAATATCCTGTGCCCCCTTCTTTCTGACCCGCTTCTCCATAATGGAACTAGGTAACCTGAGATCCACAGAGGCTTTAAACAGAAGTTTCCATACTGATTGTCCCACGGAAGGGTTGCTTTTCTCACCACTCTGACTGATGTCTTCTCTGCTCATACCTGTAGTCTTTCATACAAGTGTACACCTTGTTTGTATTGTTTGTGGTTTAAAGAGCTGCTGGTGGATGGTGTTGACTTCCTTGCTTCCTTCAGGGACAGAACCATGTTACATGGAGTCCTGAAGCTTAGGTAGTTTTTGGAGCCTCTTTAAGAAAAAGAATAAAAAATATTGTGAATATGAAATTAATATTTCTCCAAAATTAAAAAGCAAATGATAACAAGTTATAATTTTTGAAAGCTAGGAACCCCCACAATCATCATATGGTTCAGAAAAATAATATATCTCTTTATGAATTTATCCTCTGTTTTTTTTTTTTTTTGACACTTGATTTTTTATTATGAAAGTGTTCCTCTGATGCACCTCTGTAATTTTTTCCCTACATTTTTGGTTACATGCTCTTTAATTGCCTCTTTATACAACAAAGGTTTTCCAATATTGTTCTATATAGAGAGAGGACAAAATTCATCCTTTTCTCTAGCACAATTAATGGAAATTGGTACCTTTTTATTGACAGCTTAGAACAATTTCTGTCTTAGTCTATCTGGGTTGCTATAACAAACTACCATAATTTGGGTGGCTTGTAAACAACAGAAATTTATGTCTCACAGTCCTGGAAGCTGGGGAATCTGACAGTCAGCATTCCAGCAGGGTGGGTTCTGGTGAGAACCTTCTTCCTGGTTTATAAATGGCCATCTTCTGTCCTCACATAACACAGAGAGATCATCACTCTTGTGTCTCTTCTTGCAATGACTTTGATCTTCTTCACCCTCATGACCTTATCATCTCCCAAAGGCCCCATCTCCTAATCCTATCACATTGGGGTTAGGATTTCAACATAAAAAGTTGGGGGGGGCACATACATTCAGTCTCTAACCACTAAAAATCACAACTCAAATGCAAGTGAGTGCACAGTACATAAATATATCCTGCTGAATCCAAACTCAGTATTCCTTCAACTCACCTTTAGCTGGATCCAAAATTACCCATGGCCACTCCAATGTCCCTCAACAAGAGGGCAAGTACAATGAAGGTAGAGTAAGAATAAAAAGAGAGATCTCAACTCATTGCAGTTCAAATATCTTAAAAATTTCACCAAGTTTAAAAAACCCACATATTTCTAGGACCTCATTCAAGGACTTGGGAAATTGAGGGCTCTGAAGCTTAAATTTCATTAGCCCCACAGTAAATCCACCTCTGCCTGCTTGCCTTTCTCTTTCCTACTACTTCCCCACCCAACTATTTCTTATTTTCTTCCCTTTCCTCATCCCTTCCTTCCTTCCTTCCTTCCTTCCTTTCTTCCCTCCTTCCTTCCTTCCTTCCTTCCTTCTTTCCTTCCTTCCTTCCTTCCCTCCTTCCATTGTAAAATGCTTGGAGTGGGGGAAATGGGGTGATGTTGGTCAAAGGGTACAAACTTCCAGCTAGAAGATGAATAAGTTCTTGACATGTGATGTACAGCATGTTAACTATAATTCATGATACTATATTATACAATTGAAAGTTATTAAGAGATTAGATCTTAAATGTTATCACCACACACATACATACACACACAAAAATGATAATTATGTGAAGGGATGAGGTGTTAGTTAGCTTTACTCTGGTAACCATTTTGCAGTATTTGCGTGTACCAAATCATCATATTGTATAGCTTATATGTAAATAATATCTCCATAAAGCTGAGGGGAAAACCCCAGAATTATTAAGAGTGACTGCTTGGGTTTGCATCCCAGCTGGATCACTTGCTACCTATTTGTCTTTGAGTGAGTTGCTTAACCTCTCTGGACTTAATTACTCATCTATGAATTGTGGATAATTATAATTCTGGTCTCATAGAATTAAAGAAGATAAAATGTATAAATTATTTAACTGACACATACGGAGTGCTCAATAAATGTTAGCTTTTGTTCTATATAGATACAAAACAGAAGAGAGGTCACACTTTTTGGGGATGTGTAACAAATGTACATGAGAAATTATATCATGAATCTTCATAGTAAATGCTCCCAATAGCAGGTGGTGAATATCCTGGCAGGACAGAGTTGTTTGGTATGCCAAATAAGTGATTGAGCCATGAGTTAAGTGCTAAGATTTGGATAAACAAAGAGGAAAATGAAGGAGACATATCTGTTGGAGACTAACACAAAGAACGAGGCATGGATTCTGGAAAATGTGTGGCTACTCGTACTACAATAGTAATTTTCAAATTTCATTAGAATGCAATAAGCTGGACTGTAGGTTTAAGCCACCAAAATTTAGCTAGCTTCATATAATTTCCCTTTCACCAAATTAAATCAATGGATAAAATTTTCCCAAGTCACAAGTTTTTACCCCAGTTTTTTTTTTTTTTTTTTAATTAAGAGTTGACTTCCACTGCCTTGTTGACAAATGCTAGAGTGTGGTGGAAGCAAACAATACTTAGCAAATGAATATTCAACAGAAAATTTTGTACTGTAAGTAACTGTGGCAGATACCATTAGTAGGCTGGCACAATTGTCCTTCTCAGTCTCTTTCTTTTTTATTGTTTTCCATGACAGACAATAGAATATTAGATGTTCATATCAGCCTCCCTGCCAAAGTTCTATTAGTAGAACTGTACTGGGGATTTTCTGAGAAATGTTTTGCTTTCCTGACAGGGAAAGACAAGACTGGTAAAACACTTTCTCCTCTTTCTATTGTCTTGGATGCAGACATATTGCCTGGAACCGGAGCTATAATCTTGAGACTAAGAAGGAAAGACCAAAAGAACTGTAGAGATACTGGCCCTGGCATCACAGATCCACCAAAGCAATGCCATCAGCCACAGGGGTAGAGCAAAAACAAAAACAAAAAAACCCAAAAAGCCAAAAACCCAAACTCTCTCATTATTCATGTTCAGTAGCAGTTGAGATGTGAAGTTCTGAAACAGATAACTTTTTATGCCACTCAAGAGTTTTCACTTGTGTACTAAACAGTAAGTCAGGGACTTTGAGTCTTTCATCCAAATTATCTGTGTGACCTTGGCTAAGTTACTTAACCTCTATTTTCTCATTTATAAGAAGACCATTACACCAACCTATCTTATAGGGATATCATGAGCTCTAGTAAATAAGCCTAAAGTGCTTCATAAATGCTTAATGATGATAGTGATCAGGCAAGCAGAACCCCTTTTGTAGGACACAGAAATGAGCTCCTCTGAAGAAGGTATCCACAAACAGAGACGAGGAAAGAGTATGCACCTTCCGAAGGAAAGGTGATCATTTAAACCCTGAGTATCTAATCGGAGACTAAATGGAGAAGATGACAGTGTCATGATTGGGTTTATTCAGAATGCACTTGAAGGCTCATCTGTTGAGAAGAGACTCATTTTATTCGCTCTTCAAATTGTGCAGCGCAGGGGGTCATGACCAGGTCAATGTTAGCATGTGCACCTCTGTGAAACAGCTCACCTTTTAGCCTCATTCTTCAAATTTTGCTTACATTTTTTTTTCTCTGATAGAGAAAAAGAATTGAGATGTAAATAGCTAAAGGTAGGACAAATGCATAAAAACCTGTAATTTCAGAAAGCATTAAAATTATGTTCTAAATCAGCTTTAAAATGTAAGCATGCCTGCTGGGAGCCAGTTTTGTTTTTCAAGTGAATTCTTAGGCATAGGACTGTGGATTATCCACAGGGGTCCTGCCATGTAAATTCTCCAGAAAACTGGCAACACCCTGTTCTCCTTCAATGATGAGACTTGGATTAATTGAGGTAAAAATTTCAAATTCTTTAGTTTCCTTTTGCCATTTTTTTCCTTTTCTTATTGTTAGGAGTTTTCTTGATCCCTTTGATATTCTAACATTTAAAAATTTATACCTGAGTAGAGAACCAAAGGTAAATGTTTAAATGAAACCTCAGAATTGTTCTGTCCATATTACATGCATTTCACTGTCTTTTTGGGCTGGATATTTCAGTTGAATAGACATGTGCCTAATGAAGCTGAGTATATGGTTTCGATCCTAGTTAATGAACTAGCCCGATTTTCACAGAGAAAAATTCCACTCATTAGACAAAAGCGGTGGTTTCAATTTGTTAATATATTCTGTTGACTCCCAAGTGTGAGTGAGTGTGCTTCCATTACTGAGACTGTAACTCAAGGCGACACATTCTACCCAAGGAAGGAAAGGATTAGCATCTACAACATCATAGTTGATTAAAAAAGAGTGAGCATGAAAAGTGAACAAAACTCTGTTTATGCTTTAATAAGTCTTATTAAGCTTTGCTTTTGACCTTCTCTTTGTTTCTGACTTTCTAGGCAGCTTGCATTGGTTGGGACTAGTAATTTCTCTGAGACTCAGTGTATCCTGAGGAGGGACATGACTTGTGATGAGTTCCTATTTACAAAGCAGTCCCACGTCTCCCTTCTCTCCAGATATAGAAAAAGTCTCTTTTCTTTTTGTTGACAATGTATGACTGTCCTCTCATTCTTAGTGACTGGTAGGCTTCTGTCCCTTTCAGGTAGATGAGCTGAGAATGAATGAAGTGACCCTTCACAGTCTCAGATGTACTTTTAGTGGATGTACTTAGTAGGTAAGTGTATCATTCCAATTTCAAATGGCAAACTTTCACTTACTTCTACTTTTCTAATGCTAACATTAAAAATTGTTAAAATTTTATATAAAATATTTATTCGATATTTATTTAAATATTTAAAATATTTATTTACTATTTATTTCTTTTTAATGCACAGATGGTTCTTTAGGTATATCAAGTAGGTCCAGAGTATTTTCCTTTCCTTCCCCAAAACACACACACACACACACACACACACACACACACACACACACACCCCTTTTCTTCCTACATTCATTCTTTAGGCTAGTTTACTATCTGTAATTGGGAGCCTGCATTTAAAAATATTCAGTATATTGTTTGTTATATTTTCACTAAAATAATTTTCTTGTTTATATGATTTCTTAAAAATATGAAAAGGAATACACATCCCCGAGTTTCATATTAATAATTCAGTGCTTCACAAAGTGGCAAGTATACTTCGGTAAACTCTTTAAACTTACCCCTTAGTGAGTTTCTCCTTCTAATGGATCTGATTTTGGTAACACATTATGCATCTTGAATGACATATTTAATACTTATCCTTTAAAAAGTTATTGGCAAGGTTGTAAGTATAAGTATTAAAGGTCTTTCCTCACCTATTAGAAAAAATAAAAGGATGGGGGAAGAACTGCATCAATTATCATGAAAAGAGGAGCAGATAATGTCCTTTTGCAAGAAACACTCTTAAAAGATAATGAACATGAAAAATTAATTAGATTTCAAGTTGGAAGTATCTTTCTCTACTTGATGAATTTGATAGTGCTGCTATTGCTACCTTAATGCATAAAAGAAAAAAAATGTCAAAATTAATAAGATAGTCAAGAATAAAGGGAGTGGAATGGTTATCTTTGCGGGGGCTGAGTACTCACTAGAAATAATAGCTAATTGGTATAAAGCTAACTTCGGAAAGAATCAGGCAACATTGTTTTAGACATCTTTGACTGGCATGGTTTCCAAAAACACTCTAGTTTGCAGAGATTTAAATGCATTATAATGGAAATTGGATATCTTTGGACTGAGAAATTAGTATTTGTGTCTGGCTTGTAACTTATAAACACGTTGTTGAAAGATTTTTATTTCTTGAGAGGAAATGAGCCAGACATTTAGGATTCTCATGCCTTTCATATTCCAATTTGTTCTTTCATAAAACTAAATTTTTTTTTTTTTGGAGTTCAAAAAAGATTTTTCCGGGGCAGATGTGTGAAGAGAACTAAATGAGAGTTTTTATTTTAACCTCCCACGTTTCTCTCCTCAGTGATTATTTGAAAACCATTTATCTCTGTGGTGATAAATAAAATCTGGAAACCTGTCATCTTGTAGCTTAATTAAAAAGTTTAAGAAAAATATTTGATGCCTTACTTGGAAGAGCCCTGGACCAAATGGCTTCTTGAGGCCCCTTCCAGTTTTCAGAGGAAAACTATAAATACTTTGATTCTAGGATTAGATCCAAATGATCCAAAGAATTTTACTGGCCTTCAATAGCCCGGTACACTGATGCAGAGTTATACAAATACATCAAAATCACAATGGATGGTGCATGGGTGATATTTCCCAGACTGTGTTCTGGACAAAAGAGTTTCATTAATCTATGTGAAAAGGTTCTATGGTCAAAATTAATCTTCAAAATGCTATGAAACAGGGTTTAGAGAACACAGGCTTGTCTAGATGCAACTGATATACTTAAAACCAAGTGAAATATTTGGTTGCGTAGCAAGGATAATGATATTAGAGATTACTATCCTTCTGAATATAATGATATTAGAGACTACTATCCTTCTGAATATAGAGGAAACATTCTCTTGAATAATCTGAAACATCATAAGCCAGACTATCTTTAACCAACAAACAAAACAAGTCTCAATGATGAATTCAATTCAGAAGATCCATGAGGCCACTTGGTGCCATTACTTCTAAGTCTACCAGCTGGTGAGATCTGTCCTCCAATGTCAGTCAGGCTGGTGGCAGCCACATTTGTTCTGAGATTATTGCCAGAATCATTGAAGTTTGTGACATATGTGCTGGGAGTTTTGCCTGGATTTGGTTTGTTTTTTGTTTTGTTTTGTTTTTAGACTGGTTTCATTCTATTTTTAGATTATGGCTCTTTATTCTTTTTTTAAATAAAATAATGCAGGCTTATGTTAATTATACTAAAAGAATAGGATACTCTGTAAAGACTCACAATAACATGGCTTAAAGAACGCAACTTTTGTTCTCTTATGTGACACAACCAATGTGAGTGTTTCTGGCTATTGAATAGCTCTGTTCTGTACACTTTCAGACATTTGGCCTGACACATCCACCATCTACAGTGCATGCTTTCTAAGTTGGCTCTGGTCACCAGACAGGAAGGAGAACGAAAGAATTCAAAGATCATGCCTGGTGGAAATTGAACATTACTTCTGTTCATAGTCTATTGGAGAGAATGTAGTCACATAGTTCTGTGTAGCTACAAGAGAGTTTGGGAAACATGGCTTAGCCATGGCGCAGACAGGAAATAAGAAAGGACTTTGGTGGACAGTTAGGGATATACCACGCATCGCTTGTCAAAAAACACAATTAAGTAAAATTCAAAGAAGAAAGGAAGAATCACCCTAAATTCTACTACCTAAAATAATTTGGTGAATATCCTTCTGTACAACTTTTTTGGGGACAGATTCGGTATGGATGGACAAATATTTTAACTTTGAAATAATGCAGTCATTCTCTATATAAAATACTACATTAATTTTATTTAATTGATTTAAATTTTAGAAGAAAAAAAGGGGAAGTGAAACTTAAGAAATTTCCAGTGTTTCTTATTCCAGAAGAAATAGTAAGTCCTTTTTTTTTTTTTAAGATTTATTTATTTATTTTAGAGAGAGAGTGAGAGAACAAGATGGAGGGGCAGAGGGTGAGGGAGAGAGAGTCCCAAGCAGACTCTGCGCTAGGTAGTTAGCCTGATCTCAGAGTTCGGGGCTCCATCTCCTGACCCTGAGATCACAACCTGAACTGAAACCAGTCGCTTAACCAACTACGCCACCCAGGTGCCCCTGGAAGAAATAGTAAGTCTTATATCATCCTGCTAATGGCATAGAAACTTTTACAAGATCAGAGGCATATTTTTTTTTAAATATTCTATTCAACTTTAAATAGTATCCGATAGGCAACCTGATAGGGAAGATGAGGGGATGAGGACTTCTCTACTTCTTTTCACTCTTCCTTCCTTCCCTACGCCTCCTGGTATTTCTTTGAAATGATTTTTCTTTGTCAGCGCTGTAGCATTACATTTTGTTCTGCAGACATAATTCCCTCTGTTAATCATTATGAGTTCTCTATTTAAATGGCAGCAACGCTTAGCACCATTTCTTTTACCATGACTTTTCCATTACTGAGCTTGCTTTTTAATTTATCACTTGGTTGGTTGGATTTTATTGTCATGTAGTTTTAAAATTTTTATTTATTTTATTTTTTTAGGGAAGGGATTATAAATTCTCCCTTCTCAGAGCTCTTTCATATTTGAGAATGCTACCTTTATACTTGAACAGCTTGGCTGGGTGTACTACTCTTGGTTACACGTGCTGGTCCTTAATATGTTACGGACATTGTTCTGTTGGCTTCTGGAATTAAATATTGCCTTGAAAAAGCATGAGGCCAGCCCGATTTTCCCCACTGTGGGTAACTTTTTCTGCCTAAATGCCTGTATGATTTTTTTTTCTCTTTATCTTTGAAGTTCCATCACTTAATTTGGATGCGTCTTGATGTTGATGGTAATAATAGACAGTTACTATGTCTGGGCTCTATCCTAAACACTTCATGAATATTAAGATAGTACATATATAATATATTACAGCAGAGATGAATAACTGGGACAGAAACTGTGTGGTCCACAAAACTTCCCATATTTACCATGGGACCCTTTACAGAAAAATTTGAAGACCTCTAAGTGATTAATGTGATTTGTAATCATGTGCATTTTCTTTTTTTTCTGTTTTAAGTTTCTTTATTATGGTTATTTTCATTTCATTTTGTTGTTGCTACTTATCACTTATGTTTGGGCTCTTGTTTTACAGATGTTGTGTTTTCAATTGCTCCTGTATGTAGTGCTTTTCCTTTTCTTCTGGACCTCCAGCCTCAGCTCTTACTTTGTCTTTACATCCCATGGTCTCTTTTCCTCTCTTTCCTTTTGACTGTAGTGTGTTTGCATCCTTCCCCTGCTCTTGCTTTCCATTCTACCCGTGTTAACCTGGCGGGCTGCACCGAAATCTTTTATTTATCCATAATATCCTTCCCAGGACCAATTAGCTTTCCTTCTTTCAGCTCAAGTTTGATACCTGAGTGTTGCCTTCTACACCTTCCTTGCAGTCTGAGGCCCTGGGTGTGGGTCTGGTGGAGAGCTTTTGTATGGAGTAAATGAAGGCCTGAAGAGATGCTATAATTTTTTTTTTTTTTTTTAAGATTTCTTTAAACGTTCTGTACCGAGGCCCACTCTGTCCAGAGCAGGGCACTTCCCACCCTATGGGCTTTCACGTGTTTCTTCCTATTCAGCACATCTGTTCTGGAATAATGCTCTCCCTAACTTTGTTGAGTCCTATGGTGGGTAGCGGCTTCCACTGATGCCTACTTTCCATAAGGAAGCTTCTCCCCACCCTGAAGGACATTGGTGGGACTCTTCCGCATGTTGCCGACTTACCTTTCTTCGGAACTACATGGAGGTATGAGTGAAATTAAGAGTCCATTATCTAATTTCTCAAGTAAGGCACCACACACAGTGCTTTAATGATCAAGCAGTGCTCTGAAGTCTCACCATGAATTTTCATCATAACTGCAAGCAAATGGCTCTGACCCATAATTTTGAATTCTCTCTTTGGTTTGCAAACAATTTCCTCTGGAGTGCCTTGCTTTCTACTTCACAGAGATCTTGGTTATAAACATGGATCTAAGAAAAATGAAGCCAAACAAAAGACCCTCTTTGAAATGTATATCTCGTGTAGCATTGAAGACAGTTGCTTACCCTATTTCAACCCTGCAGATCCTGGAGGAAATAGAAGAATGGCTGCTATTAAAAAAATAACAAACACCGAAAAGTTTTGACAAGTTGACTATAATTACCGCAGCTGCTCACTTAATTTTTAAAAGCCACTGTTAAGTAGCAATTATGAAATACCTGTTTTAGGAAGTACAGCCTGCGTGTAGCTGTTCTTTCTCTTTTCTGCTCCAGTCCAGGGAGAAGAGATTGTGTATCATAAATCCCATTGTCATCTCTTCACTTACAACTAATGGTTGTACTCTTAGTGTCAACAGAGGACCTGGGTTGAAATGGTCCTGACGCATGCCTTGCTCATCCTCAAGCTCCTTACCATTGGCTATTTCCCAGGAGGAACTGGGAAGATCAGGAGTGCTACTTTAAGCCGAACCAGTTTTTGGCACCTCTTTCCGATGCATATTCAGGTCCTCTGACTAGGTATCTACAGATGGCAGATGGGAGACACGGGGACCATTTCATCTCAAGCGCACTGCTCAACCGTTCCAGTGGGCACTCCTGCTGGCTCAGCCCAGAGCCAGCCTTAGGGTCCAGGAAGCTGCTGCCAGTCCCTCAGGATCAGCGCATGAGCTGAAACGGGCGTGTCATCCTTGATAAGCATAAATGACTAATTGTCAAAATTAGAATGGATGAAACATTAAAGCCCCTTTCCCTCTTAATTCTGAAAACACTGTAGAATATTGGACTGTCAGGTATTCCCCATTATGACAAATTTGGGTTGCATCAGAGAAATAACAGGAGTAGCAATGAATATTCAGTTACTCATTTGTGCATTCATTCTCTGCACAAATATGCTTTGAGTGCCTACCAAGTGCTGAGCAGCATGATGGCTGCTGGAAAGTCACCGTCTCTATCCTAGGAGGTTCTCAGTCTAGTGAGAAAGAGGGATGTGCATATGACAGTGTAGGCAGGGCCCCAGCTGAGGCTTGTAGGACAGACTGGGGGAGCCATTGATTGTGGCTAGGAGAGGTGGGGGGAAGAAGCCACACAGTTCAGTTCTCCTGAACTGGGCCCAGAAGCAGGGATCAGTATTAGTGTTCGACTTGTGATTTGAAGATAGCTTTAATATCTATTGTCTTCCCTTCTTAATATTACCAATTAAAATTCATCAAAAGTAATAGCAAGAGAGCAGTTGAACCTAACTGTCTTTTGGGACTTGCCATAGCTATACAGCCTTACTCAGAACCCTCCAGAGAACCTGCCTCCTCTACGTGCAGCTGCCTTCCTCCCAGAGCGAGGTACAGAAACACAGAAGCACAGACCTCTCCCTCTCTCCCCTCAATTCCATGCATTTTTCATGCCTGCTTTCTTGTTGCCAGTGAAAGTAGAGACTTGATCCGACTAGCTCAGGGGCTTTCAACATTTTCTTGACCATGACCATAATAAGAAATAAATGTAAAATTTCAAAATCCAGCCCCTCCCTCTCTCTCTGTATATATATAATATATGTCCATATATACATAATGAAAGCAAAAATTTTCATGAGACAATAACCATCCTATTTGTCATGAATACATTTAAAAAATTTTTTAAAAAAATTGTTAAAAGTTTGGGCATGACCAAAAAATTGATTTTATAAAATTGGGTAATTCAAAATTTGAATAACGCTAGTCTAGACTATTTAGCAAAGTAAATCCAGTGAGACTGTAACTCACAAGGTATCTTTCTAAATCAGATAGAACTAACTTGGAAACTGTCATTCCGCTTGCCAGGCATTGTGCTTCTCCTGAACAATGGCATCAGAAGTTTGGTCATGTTTTTCTTTGGGTTGCCACCAAGCTCAGTGCCAAATTTAGGCTTCAGGGGATGCATCTTGTGTGTTAATTTCACTTCTGACTTTATTTTATTTTTCTTCTTTTTTTCCTGGCATTCTGAAGCTGCTTTTAAGAAACCCCATTGTATTATTTGTATTTTGTAAGGTGCATTTACAGCTTTTGGATCAAGATGCAAATACATAAATAAAATCAATATTACCATTGCTGCTTTTCGTGCAGACAAGTGAGCACTGAAAGTGTCTGAATTCTGTATTGTGCTTTGAATTGCTTTGTCTGAATTATGAGGAATGCTCCTTGCCTTTAATGTGTTTGTACCATCATTCCGTTGTGACTAGTTCAGGCTCATGCACTTGAACTTCCCTAGTTACAGCGTGAACAGAAACTCAGGAAAATGGCACCGAGAACTTGGAAATCTGCACCTCTCTCCCTAGGCAGGGCTATACAGGTGGCTCATATTTCAACGCAGTCCTATGGAACGCTGTGTTCCAATTACCTTCCATTGTGATTCACACGTTGCTGTGGTAGAGATTTTTGACAAGAACAAAAGTCTCTAGTGAAAATTTGATGCATTTATACATTTTTAAAAAACCCTAAGCATGCTAATTACTTCAACGATGACATGTCAAGCATATCCCTGAAAAGGGGGTTTGGTGCTTTGGAACATGGGTGTTGCTGTGACTACCCAATGGAAGGGCAGATATTTGCTTACATGCAATTACGTATGCTAATTATGTCCTGAATGAAAACAGGCTTTACGCAGCCTAGTGGCATAATTACCAAAGCCAGAGAAGGGATGTTACCATCAAGATACTGGCTCGAAATAATTCACGGGTGAGAACAGTCACCAGCCAGTCTGAGAGTCTTCTGGGGGCTTCTATGTGTCACCCATTTTGGTTGCCAAGCATACCACAGACGTTTTTCAAATGAACAGGTGCCTAAAACCGAAGCATCACATAGGTTATGTTGGGTTTTACATTGCACAGTCCTCATCATACTTGTGGATGTCTGTACTGGTTTCAAAATTTTAAGTAGCTTTTATAGGTTTTAAAGCATGAGTCCTAACAAATGATTCCACAGTAAACAGTGCATTCTGATGCCCATCATTGTGTTGTCTGCTTGCTTAAGAATTTTTCAAAAATACATATGCAAGTAATTCCCAGATTTCCCAGCAGATTATTAACTCCTGGGCCAAATCACGCAAATGTGATACGTTATTCAAGATCGAAGGAAACCTGGAAAATATATCTGTGCATTTCTTCCTTGTATGCCACTATTACTACCATTATTATCATGAGCTTTTCTTGCAAAAAGAAGGGAGGAGAGCCTAAGACAGCGGTAACAGAGAGATGAGGATTTACTTCTCTGCATCCTCCTCCGGCTCCTCTCTCAAAAACCACCTAGCTCTCTTTTGAGGTTTGCTGATCTTGTTCATTTCCTCTGCTTCCTCCCATGTTAGGAAGAAGCTACCCGAAAAAACAAATATTTATTGGCTACCTGCTGTGTGCTAGCCACTGTGCTAACCCTTGGGCAAGAGCGATGAACAAACTGGCACTATCATGTCCTTCCCGGGGCTTCTGGTTCACGAGGGGATAGCCATTAAATAGGGACTTACAAAGGGGATTCGTGCTTCAAGAATTTATTATCTATACTTTATGCTTATCAATCCCAAGGCACTGAAATGCTACAGTTTTCTGTTTTGTAAGTCAATATTTTCCAGGGGTTTCGATTTCTGATGAATGGCATTTCAATTTCATGATTTGAAGAAATGTTTTAAACAGATGCTCGAATGGTCTCCTGAAGAATCTGCAGGGAGCCCCTTCTAATGTATGCCACATATAAATTCATATTTTCCTCCCCAATTCCTTAGGAACCTTAGATTGTTTTTTTCGATATCTGAAAAGACAATGAGTGTTGGTTAATTAGAATTCTACATAAAACCCCCACAGAGACCGTGATGACAGTGTTGCCTGATTTCGGTTTCAGCCTGGTGGATGATGGTCAAAGTTTCTTCCATAAAGTTTCTCATGTATCCTGGATGGCTGGATGCCTTGGTGTTATTTATTTCTTTTTTTTCTGTAGAATTACAGCGCTGTAGAAGTAGCAACAGACATTAATATACCTGAGAAGTGTCTTGCTGCACTATTACATGGAAAGGGGAAAAAAAGGAGCATACATATTTTTACAAAAGAATCATTTTCCTTTTAGCTGAGGATACACAATGAGCTGATTTAATTTTAATGAGTTTTAATCTGTCATTGTCCTTCCTTATATATTCCAAATCAGCATTCATTGTCTATGCATCAGACTGGAATGCTTTTCATATATTTTCAAAGCCTTAGTTTTCTGAGGAATTCTTCTGTTTTGGAAAAACACCCCTTTGTCCTCTTTTCACCTGTGTAGTTACCTTTTTGGAGGGTCAAAGAGGCTATCGCTTCAACTGACTACAGTTTTTATCAGAAAACTCAGGGTCTCAAGGTCATGTTTTCTTGGCAGGCTGAGTTTATGCTTCAAGTTTTATGATTTACAGTATGTTTGGTTATTAAGAAAGGTTTTTTATATGCAAAGATACCTTAAAAAATGTGGTAATAAATAAGGGTGCCTGGATGGCTCCGTCGGTTGAGCATCCGACTCTTGATTTTGGCTCAGGTCATGATCTCGGGGTCCTGGGAGCAAGCCCCTTGATGGGCTCTGTACTGAGTGTGGTGTCTGCTTGAGACTCTCTCTCCCTCTCCCTCTGCCCCTCCCTCCCCCTGCTCCTGCGCACGTTCTCTCCTCTGTCTCTCTCTCTCTCAAAAAAAAAAAGTATGTGGTAATAAATAGTAATCAGCAGAATTTTAAATTCTTATTAATATTTTAATCTAATTTTTTTGGTGTCCTGAGTGGTGAGTCATGTGAGGAGGGAGTGATGCTATGATATCCTCTTTGCCCTTATGATGTTTATTTTTACCCACGTATCTCGTAAAATGTGTTTTGTCCTCTAGTGTGCATACATGTATGCATGTACCTATGGTATCTGTACACACTTCTCAAACATGTGCAGATACTTACATAAAGTTCCCTCTCTGTTATTATGTTTATCTAGGAGAATTAGTAATATTATAACAACAAGGCAGTTCAATCATGTGAAATCTCAGATACTCTTAAAATTGAAGAGCTCAGGAAAATGTCATTTCTCTGTCTCC
The DNA here is from genome assembly GCF_002201575.2 of Neomonachus schauinslandi. Lineage (NCBI taxonomy): Eukaryota > Metazoa > Chordata > Mammalia > Carnivora > Phocidae > Neomonachus > Neomonachus schauinslandi. Next base: position 50,847,246 of record NC_058405.1, on the reverse strand, counting down.
TTTGTTCATCAAAAAAGTGATCAACTGTTCTGATGAGACTAAATAAGGGGCAGCATGTCAATATTTGGCCTAAAGAATGTTTAATTTGGAGGCAGATGACAACAGAGATTTATTGGAGAAATCAGAATAGTCCAAATCAAGCTTTTTATTTATAGATATTTAAGACAGTGTTCATGATTTAAAGAGACAATTGTAAAGGCATGAAAAGGAATGGTCGAGGGCAGAAGGCAAACTCTTTCACATTGATTGATGTTAGGTTTCTTTTGATTTTGCTATAGGTATACCTAACATGAAGGATACAGGCTGAAAAAGGAGGAGGAGTAGGGAGTATGGAACAAGGGACTAGGAATATGGGAAATATGAGCTGTCAATTCTGATGTTACCTTTGCTCTCCAGTAATCTTGTGAATCTAAGCTCCTTGGCCATTCTCTGTAACTCAAGAACAGCTGGACCCAAAAACAGTTTTCTTCAAGTTATTTTATACACAGTTCCCTTACCCAGGGTCCCTCTGGCTGTGGTTTCCTTCTTGACAGAGCATGGAAGGGCCCTGAAGGTAGCATGGTGAAGGCAAGTCTATTTGAATTCCTATGCCCCTTCTGGATCCACCAAGGTACCATATGTCTGTTCCAGATATTGAGAAGTAAGGCTTAGTTTGTCCCTAAAGCAAACAGACACAAAACAGTTTTCTAAGACATACCTTAGAAACTCTTGGGTGTTCCATAGAGGATTTTAGATTTCTCAGCTGAAGTTTAATATTGCCAGGTTAAGTGTCTACTATATCAAATTAGATGTACTAGTCCTATTGCCTTGGACTGCAAGTAGTGATGAAAACTCTAAAACTCTGCAGTTTGGGTCAGATTTGGCTTTGGTCTGGAAGATTATCTTGCCCCAGGAGGATTTATGTAGAGAGGCTTGGCTGGCCTGTCAATCAAAGTAGACCTTAGAAAGTGTGTGTGAGTGTGTGTCTGTGTGTGTGTGTGTGAGAGAGAGAGAGAGAGAGAGAGAGAGAGAGAGAGAGAGGAGGGGATTTTGTTGGTTGTGGCACCATTGGACAGAGAAGCCCTGATTTTTTTTTAAAAGCTATGGTTTTTAGAATCATCGTCAGAGACTACCTAAAATGAATAAAAGTGTTTGGGGCAGAAGAGGGTACAATAAATGAAGGGATAAATAAGGGACTAAAAAAAATAAAGGAGCGAAAAAGCCGGAAGTAGTCCAGCTTCACTTTATAGATACAACCTTCTCTGACCAAAGGGATATTTCTTGTAAGTGGGTGGTGCAACCCAAGTGCCTTTGAAAGCAAAGGTTAAGTAGGAGCTAAGGAATGACTTTAAAGCAATTTCGCTACCAGAGCTTGAATAAATCAAAATGTGGTGACTGTTGAAGGAGGTCATCGTGGTCCTGAGGGGGCCAGAAAACTTTTTTTTTTTTTTAAGATTTTATTTATTTATTTGACAGAAAGATAAAGAGAGAGCACAAGTAGGCAGAGAGGCAGGCAGAGGGAGAGGAAGAAGCAGACTCTCCACTGGGCAGGGAGCCCGATGCGGGGCTCGATCCCAGGACCCTGGGATCATGACTTGAGCCGAAGGCAGACGCTTAACGACTGAGCCACCCAGGCGCCCCTGGGCCAGAAAACTTTTGAGGGTTACCATGTACTAGAGTACATTCAGCTCCAGTGTCAACCTGAGCCATCACGTTTTTGTGCATTTTGGGGGAACCAGTGAATAGTGAGCTCAGCCGAAGCCTCACCCGGAGGCAGTCTTGGCCTGTATCCTATACCCGGCTCATGGGAAGCACCTACCCAGAATAGGGCTGCATCCCTGAGGCCCCTGCTGCAGCATGCAAACATCAGGGATGGTAGGAGCAGGTGAAATCGCTGGCAAAGTGAGGAGAGCAAAGAGGGAGGAGGCTGTGATTGACAGTGAAGTGGAGGAAATGCCTCGTGCCAGCTGACCCCTATGACAAAGAATAGCAAAAGCACAGTGACAACAACCCCAGCCAGCAGCGCAGCCCCCAATTCAGGAAACATTCACAGTGAACGATATACTCCCGCCGAGCTTATTGGTATAGCTGCCAAATTCCAGCAAAGGGCCAGAGAAAGTGTCCGGGCATGGTTAGTGCAGTGATGGTGTATGGGGTAGTGGCATTTCTTGGGGCAGGCAGCAGAGAAAATGAGCCACATGGCCACGCCCCCTCCCCCCGCCCCGCTCTCTGGTAGCACCTGCATGGCACTTAGCGGGGTCAGGGTATTCAGTTCCTGAAAGACTGGAGTATTCTGGCCTGCAGGGAGGCTTGGCCCAATGAGAAGGATCCCTCGAGACACATGGGATCCTGGGAATGCAGAGCAGGTGCAATAAATCTTTATGGAGTTGGGAATGAATCAGGCCATCTACCGCCCTGTCTTTGAAGGTCTAGATTGAGCCACATTTACTGTGGGAATGAAAGCTAAGGGATTCCTGTTGGCCCCCAGCATGTGGTATGGGAAGAGTTAGTGCCAAGGATGCTGGGTTTCCCTTGGAATTCAGTGACTTGGTTAATGTAGTAGCAGCGTGTCCTGTGTGTCCTAAACCACACTCAAGGCAACTACAAATGAGTCTGGGACCATTCACTGGAGTTCTCAGCCACTGAGGGATTGGTGAGTCGATTATGTTGGCCCCTTCCCTTTGAGGGAGGTTCTGAATATGCCTTGGGTTGTGTGAATACTGCATCTGGTCTACCCCAAGTTTCTCCCCCACCCCGTCACTGTGCAAACTGGCTGCTGCCATTAGGGGATTAGAGAAGCTGAGTACCATGCATGGACACCCTCGTTGAATAGATGATCATCAGGGGGTCACATTTCAAAGGTCATGATATGCGAGACTGGGCAAAAGAACATGATATTGAATGGAGGTTCCATCTCCCCTGTAACCCACAAGCAGCAGCATTGGTAGAAAGGAAAAATGGAATATTAAAGCAGCAGATTAAGTAACTAATCAGCAAAACCACCTTGGGTGGGAGGACTAAAGAACTATTCAGGCTTTATTACATTTGAATGATCAACCAGTAGAACCTGCTGCCCCATAGGCCAGACTGGGGATACCTGCCTGGGACAACCAACACCATAATCTTATGGAAGTCACAGGAAGCTGACTGCTCCTGTCAGGCAGCCTCCTCCCTGACTCTCACCAGGAATTGATGCGCTATGCTGCTGAGGACACCAGGTCGCGTCACACCTAGGAAAGGCATTATCTACTGGAATTTGCAATGTGATGTGTCACCACAATGGGTGGCTTACTTCCCATCCTGGGTCAGGTGGAACCACTCAGTCTCCCTGGGATCTGGTTGTCCTGCTACAAACCAGACCTGTTGAAACACACTACACCGGGCATGAAAGATCATTGAAAGAGGGGAGAAGGCGGGGGCCCTGGTCTGGCATATGCCCCACCGCCAGTCCATCTCCTCGTGCCGGCTATTTAGTGGGTGGCCCCAAATGGGACCCGGTGGGTGTGTGGCACAGGCCGTTGGCCATGGCTTCCACCTGGGTGGTTGGGCCACTGCACCCTGGGTTTTCCCTGGGCATAGGGGAGAATCCACCCCATGGTAACAAACATTGCCCACCCACTCCTCAAGGCAGGATGGGCATGTTCTGTTTTCTATTGTACAAACATTCGGCTGCTGTCTTTGTCCCCTTCACTGGCCTGGAGGACATTATAATGTGCATAGAAGCTCTTACTAGATTCACCCAGCAAGCCTTAAATGATAGCTGGCAAAGCCTGTCTTTATTGAACACTGAAATATCTCTAAGGAGAAAGGCTGTTCTCCAAAATAGGATGACCTTGGACTTTATTACTGCTTCCCAGAGAGGCACCTGTGCCATTATCCAAACGGAGTGTTGTGTGTTCATACCTGATAATGCAAATGTATTAAATCACATGAGGATACAAGTGAACATCCTGAGTGATCTGACCCCTAGTCTAGGGTACTTGATCAATCAGAGGTTTAGACCATGGGGCTCTTGGTGGGAAAAGTGGCTACTTATTTCAGGAATCATGATCTTAACCTCTGTTTTCTCTTGTGTGTGCCTATATTTTTGTTGTGGTATCTGCTTCCAGTCACCCAGATGGCTGCCAGATGAGCTGCCTCTGTGCTACTGAAACCCCTTGCTGACTGCTCAGAGCCCACTGCAGAAGAGGGGGGAATGCAAGATTGTAAGAGTTGGCCACAGGGAAGTCATGGAGAGGCTGGGACCACTGGTTGACCCAAGAGCAGGACCCAGCCTCCTCCCCCTCCCCTGTCCTTGGAATGTAGTTCCACCCACTGTGCACACCGTAGGAGCCATGGCCTCTATATAAACTTTTCAGATTCTGGTGGGTGGCAGGCACCAAGATCTACTCGTCTTGTGACGCCCAGACAAGCCTCATATGCAAGTTCCTTTGCTTATGAAAGCTGCTACCCACCCATGTGGAGTGGCCTGTTCCTTCCTTCAGCTTCCCCCTGCCCTCTGCAAAGAGGGACCACCTGGGAAGCTCTCGAGGTTTCACCCAACAGACTCCTTAAGGTGAAATTTATTTTCTACTAGATACTGTCCCCCTTTAGAATACTGGCTTTCTCCTTTTTGTAGAAAAATGGGAATTAAACAATACAACATCTTTAAATTCTCTTTCCTATTAATGAGCAGACTCCTCATCAGGACAGACTGCAGTTCCCCAAAGAGAAGGCGGAACAGAAAATTGCTTGCTGAATTTCCTGTGTGTAGATTAGAGAACAGTCACTTGTGGGAGATTCATCCCCACAGCCATGGTTGCATTTGCTCTGTTCTCTCTTGTTTTGCACCTGTTCCTCCCTGAACAGGGTTCCTCGGGCCACTAGATAGATTCTTCTGGGATCAGAAGCAAAGTGAGAATTTGGTGCTTGAAAAGGATCAAATTCTTAATGAGCCTTATCAAACTTATTAACAAGAAACATGAGCTGTGCTTCTTGGGGACTCGGTGAAGAACTCTGAGTTGGCTCAAGGATGCATTTGTGAAGAGAAGTAACTCACAGAAACCAGAGGAGATTTTATTTCCAGCAAGTGTAACTTGGGGTGGAGGTATGACCATAGAAATGGAATCTTCAAGAGATACCAGGTGGCAAAATTTGCAGGAGATGCGAGAATATTCCTGCAGCTCCCCCTTCATCGGCTTAGAAGTTATTTTGTCCCGTGTGGGGATTCTTCAGCTGTTTCCATCTACAAATATGTTTCTAATATATGGTTATCTCTATCATTAGTCATAATTATTCCTCCAAATCAAATTAATCCTACCACTAAATAAATGTTTTAGTTGGCCAAGTTGTGTGTGAAACCTCACTGCTTTTAGGTTTATTGAACTCCTCAAGACCAGTGTGGGACAGACTGAATGGTCCATCAAGTAATCCTCTGGCAAGAGGGCTATAACCCCTATAGCCCCCAATCTGTTTAATTCAGTATAAGGACCTTGGTTTTTCCTCAACATGAATTAAAATTTCCATGAATTCTCAAGGTAATTAATTCAACCCTTTCTTCATTTTTCTTTTAACTTTAAAAATATGTGTGTGTGTATATATATATATATATATATATATATATATATATATATATAAACTTTAACAAAGAAGAATGAATAGGACAATGATTATCAACAACTTTGGCCCGGATTTATCAATTGTTAAAACATTTTAATTTTTTTTCTCTCTATATAAATACATATTTTTTCATGAACTTCTTGGAAATAAATTGCAGATATTATGATATTTCACTCATAATATTAGCACTGATCTCTTATAAATTAAGATGTTTAGCTATTAACTACCATATCATTATCACACAAAGACTTTAATAAGAATCACATGCGGTTTAATATCTAGTCCATTTCCAAATTCCCCTAGTTGCCCTAAAAATGTGATACATGGGTTTTTTTTTTATTTCTAGGATCTAATCAAGTTTCAGGTTGTGCATTTAGTTTCTCTTAAATTAGAAAGTTTTCTTTCATCTTTTTACTTTGTTTATTTTCTATATCAAAGAACTTTTTGAGGATCCAAGCTAGTTATCTTGTAGAATGTTGTTTATCTTGGCTTTGTCTGATTGTTTACTTATGATTAGAATCAAGGTAGACCTTTGTTTGGCAGAAATATTGCAAAGATGATTGTAGTAGATTAACTTATTGTCCAAGAAACTTTCACTACTCTTCCCTCGTCCTTGACAACATTTCCTAGAAGAGCATATTTCCTACCCAAGTAGTGGGCTTGTTCTCTTGTTTTTTCTGAGATTAACATGAAAAAACATTTTATAGATCTCAGAAAATTGATTGATATATAGACCTGACCTGAAACTACAGCCTGGAGCCAAGCCTTGCCTGCATCAGCAGAATCTCAGCTAATCTGCAGATGTGTAAGCAAATAGTTTATTTGTTGTCTGCCACTGAGATTTTATGGTTAAATGTTATACAAAAGAACTAAATGAGAATTGAATCATGTCAAATTTTCCTTTTAAGGTAGTAAGAAACCACATAACATGAGCTCTACCCCCTTAATTTTTTAAGATGCAGTATAGTATTATTAACTGTATTCACATTATTGTATAACAGATATCTAGAACTTTTACATCTTGCATAACTGAAACTCCATATTCATTGAAGAGCAACTCCTCGTTTTTTTTCTTGCCTTAGCACTTGGCAAACACCATTCCACTTTCTGCTTCTATGAGTTTGACTACTTTAGACACCTCATGGAAATGAAATCATACATAATTTTAGCAGGAAAGCTTTCAGTTTCTCACTACTGAGTATGATGTTAGCTACAGGGTTTTCATACATGGTCTTTATCATGTTGGGGTAACTTCTGTTCTTAGTTTGTTGAGTGTTTTTTTTTTTTTAGCTTTTTTTTTTATTATGTTATGTTGATCACCACACATTACATCATTAGTTTTTGATGTAGTGTTCCATGATTCATTATTTGCGTGTAACACCCAGTGCTCCATGTAGGAGTGTTTTTATCACGAAAGGGTGTTGAATTTTGTCAAATGCTTTTCACGCATCTATTGAGACGAGCATGTGATCTTTATCTTTCATTCTATTAATGTTGTATATTACACTGATTTTCATATGTTGAATCATCCTTGCATCCCAGGAATAATCCACTTGGTCGTGGTGGATGATCTTTTCAATGTGCTGTTGAATTTGATTTGCTAGTATTTTGTTGAGGATTTTTGTATCTATGTTCATCTAGATAATTGGTCTGTAGTTTTCTTTTTGGTGGTGAGTTTTTCTGGCTTTAGTATCATGGTAGCGCTGGCCTCATAAAATGAGTTTGAAGTACTCTCTGCTCTTCAATCTTGAGGAGGAGCTTGAGAAGGATTGGTGATAATTTTTTTAAAGTTTGGTACATTTCACCAGCAAAGCTATCTGATCCTGTGTTTTCCTTGTTGGGAGGCTTTTGATTACTGATTTCATATCATTACTAGTTACAGGTCTGTTCACATTTTCTGCGTCTTCATGATTCAGGCTTGATAGCTTGTATGTTTCTAGGAATTTATTCATTTCTTCTAAGTTTTCCAATTTGCTTATAGTAGTATAATAGTTCATAGTCATCTCTTATAATTCTTATTTCAGTGGCATCACTTTTGATGTCTCTTCTTTCATTTCTCATTTTATTTATTTGAGTCTTCTCTATTTTTTCTGAGTTAGTCTATTTAAAGTCAATTGCCAGTTTGGTTGATCTTTTCAAAAAAAACAACTCTGAGTTTTGTCAATTTTTTTCTATTTCCACTCTGACCTTTATCATTTCCTTCTTTCTGATGACTTTGTGCTTAGTTTGTTCTTCTTTTTCTAGTTCCTTGAGGTATCAAGCTTGGTTTTTATCTGAGATCTTTCTTGGTTTTTTAATGAAGGCATTTAGCACTATAAAGTCTCCTGTTTGTAGCCCTTTAGCTGCATCCCATGAGTTTTAGTATGCTCTGTTTTTGTTTTCATTTTTCTCAAGATAGTTTCTAATTTTTCTTTTGATTTCTTCTTTGACTCATTGCTTGCTCAAGAGTACGTTGTTTGATTTCCAGATAATTGTGAGTTTTTCAGTTTTCCTCTTGTACTTGATTTCTAGTTTCGTTCCATCATGTTTGGAGAAGATGGTTGATATGATTCCAGTCTTCTACAAATTTGTTAAGACTTGTTTTATGACCTAACTTGTGACCTATCCTGGAGAATGTTCAATGCACACTTGAGAAGAATGGGTATTCTGCTGCTGTTGTGTAGGATGTTCTGTATATATCCGTTAAGTCCATTTGGGCTATTGTGTTTTTCAAGTCCTTTGTTTCATTATTGATCTTATGTCTGAATGTTCTATTTATTATTGAAAGTGGAGTATTGAAATCTCCTACTATTATTGTGTCGCTGTGTATTTGTCCCATCAGTTTTGTTAATGCTTTCTACATATATTTGGGTGTTCTTATATGTGTTGCACATATATTTATAATTGTTACATCTTTCTGGTGAATTAGCCCTTTTATCATTATATAGTGTCTTTTTTTGTCTCTTGTGACAGCTTTTGACTTAAATCTATTTTGTTGATATTCTCATTTTGTTCATGCATCATTTTCCTGAACTCATTGAGCATCTTTATTATGGATATTTTACATTCTTTGTCAGGTAATTCATTTACCTCCCTTTCTTTATGGTCATTTTCCGGAGATTTATTTTGTTCCTTTGATTGGGCTATGCTTTCCTTTTTTGTCATATGCCTTGTAACTTTATGTGGTGATCCATCCTTTTGGAAAAATAGTCACCTCTCCTAGTTTTTATGGACTGGCTTTGTGTAGTGAAAGACTGTCACTGATCTACCTAGTTAGAAATTCTGGGGGTCTCTCATACCTTTTGATGGAGGTGTCTTCTCTGGACTTATGCATGTAAATTCACAATTAGAGAGGTTTTTTTGTCACTATCTTTTTTCCAGGAGTTTGCTATCTCTTGCCTCCTTCTGGTGTTTATCTGTTGTACTGCAGTTTTCTGGAGTGACTGTAAACTGCCCAGTCTTTCTCTGTTTTCAGTGTCCCCTAGGTTTCTAGAGAATGCCAGACCCTGTCAGTGTTCTGAGTCCATTGTCTTGAAACTAGTCCCTTGGGCAGCTCCTGGAAAAACTAGACATTAGACAAAAGCTCCACTCTTCTCTTTCCTCATCAAAGGGAGCTTTGTTAGCCTCTGTCTGCTTTACTGTGTCCTCTGGAGCAATAGCAAGCTCCTCAGCTCCCTTTTGCTTTCTGTGGCTCCCAGGAATGCAGGATATGCTGAGTTTTGTCAGCATTCTGAGACAGGTGAGAAAGAAATAAGACCCTCAGGCAGTTCCCCCCAAAAGTCAGAATGTTGGATGCATGCTCCAACTCTTTCCCTCCCCTGGGAGAAGCCAGGAATTGGGGGTTTTGGCCAGCTTGTTCCACGTTGAACAGGGGAGAGACTCTACTGAGTGAGTGTGTGTTAGTTCACATCATTGCCTTTGTTCTCAGTGGCATGCAACCTGAACATTTTACTGTCAGAACTTGGATTCAGGCAAGAAAGAATGTAGTCCCTTAGGAAGATGCCCCCCTCCTCTCCACCAAGCATCTGAACCCTGGACATGTGTTTCATCTCCCCTGAGAGATGCTGGAAGTGGAAGTTTTCACTGATTGCTTCTGCTGAGATGTGGGGAGGGACTAAGGTGAGTGAGTGCCATGGATTTTCCTGCTGGCTTTGATGTGCTGGTTTCATCCTTGCCTAGGGTGTAGGAGCCTCTTAACTGGTTTCTAGATTTCTCACAAAAGGATTTGCTCCATGTATTATTGTTGTACCTGGGCCTCTGTGGGGAAGGAAGTTCTGAGGCTTCTTACTCTACTATCTTGCTGATGTCACTCTGTTTACTTTTTCCATGATTTGACACCAATTTTCTCACTATTGATGGTGCCAAATTTAATCATTTGATACAGGTAATGATCAATAAACTCTTCATTATAAAGAGATACTTTCTACTTTGTAAATGATAAGTCATCTGTAGGGTGATATTTTGAGATTGTGTGAATATCCTCTTTCTCAAAAATCTTTAATTCAATAGTGCTAGCATTTGTTGGTGATCTTTACCTGAATCAATTATTACATAAGGGTTCTGCTATGGACTGAATGGTTGCATCTCCCCTAAATCCCCAAAAAGGAATATGTTAAATCCCTAATCCCCAGTGTAATGGTATTTAGACATGGTGCCTTTGGGAGTTAATTAGGTCATGAGGGTAGAACCCCTATAATGGGATTAATGCCCTTATAAAAAAGAGGAAGAGGCAGGAGATCTCTCTTTCTCTGCTTGCACATACCAAGGAAAGGCCCCGTGAGGACATAACCAGGAGGAGGTGCCCTCACCAAGGACTCAAGCGTGCTGCCTTCCTGATTTCAGACTTCCAGAACCATGAGAAATAAATGCTGCTTGCTTAAGCCACCCAGTCTATGGTATTTGGTACAGTGGCCTGAGCTAAGAGACTCGGACCATCCTTACAATGCTGTTTGTAGTTCTTAAAAATGATAAGGCTGATGCCATTTGCACCTCTGATTCCCCCAAGAAAGAAAAATTAGATTTATGTATATATTTGTATACTCTGGGGAAGAGAAAGTACCTTGATCAGGAGGATGAAATAACCTCAAATATCATTAATCTTTCTGTGTTTTTCTGGGGTTGGGAGCTCTGTTTGAGTCCTGATTCCAAGACAGAGAAAGGGGCTGCAGAGCTGTGGTTATGTCTTCAGAATGATTCTAGGGTATTTTCACGCTATCCCTGAGCTGAGCTCACATTTTGGCATGTTTAGTAAAAGGAGGGGTTATTACTTAAAGACAACTTAAGAAATTCACAAATAGAGTGTTGGTTAAATTATGGTGTATTCATTGATGGGAATACCATGCAGCCATCAATGTTGTAGATAAATATTTGATACCATAGAAAGATGTCTTTATTATATTAAACAGTAGGTCGCTGAATAATATACATTCTGAAGAAAGAAATGCATGTCTGCATGCAGTGAAGTTACATTACACAAGATTAAGTCATTTGTTAATCAGGAGGTTACTTAGAGTCAAAATGCTGCTTAGAAGTACTTTAATTCATCCATAAAGAAGAATACATACGGTTTTATGTAGACACAAACCACCCAGGGACTCTTGTTCATTTTGAAATTTGGGAACCACGGGGTTAGACTAAAGGAAAGAGCTAAAGGAAAGGCCTATATGAGGATATTTGAGAACTTGAACCATTCTGTCTTTAAAGTAACTATCAGATCCCTAGAAATGAATGGGAGATGGGTGGGTTGAGAATCAGGAAGTGTTATACTTCTCTCTTTTTATTATTAAGCCTCTAAACATTAATTGGATTAAAGAGGACAGTTGGCTGTTGTGAGAATTGAATGAAGTAGTAGAGATCCATCTTGGGAAAGGCAACAGATAGCTAGGTCCTAAAGTCTGTGCACAAGTTAAATGTGTGAATGATTCGATTTGTAGTATGCTGGGGTGTGTGTGTGTGTGTGTGTGTGTGTTAAATTCTGGAAAGAAATGTACCAAAAGTCTTAACAATGATTAATTATTTTTAGGCAGTAGTATATTTTGAGTCATTTTTATATCCTTTGTATCTTTTTATAATATTTTCTAAATTTTCTATACTGAATATTTATTACTATGATGATTTGTTTTGCTTTTTTACATGTGTGTGTGCATATTTAATAAACTTCATTTTTTAGAGCAGTTTTAAGTACACAGCAAAATTGAGTGGAAGGTACAGAGAGTTCCCATATATCCCCTGATCCCACTCATGCACTGCTTCCACCATTATCTCTACTCCTCATGTTACAACTGTTGAACTTACGCTGTCACATCATTATTACTCGAAGTCTATTGTTTACATTAGGGTTTAGGGTTCAATCTTGGTGCTGTAAGTTATATATATTAAAAAAAAAAGGACTGTGATTTTTTTTTTTCCCCCTAAGTCAAAGTTTCAGTCCTGAGTGAATCTAGGTGGTCAGCAGGACTTGCAACAAAAATTGCTTTTCTCCTGTTGGGTCCCAAGAAGGATTCACAGATCACATGTTCACAGGCTGTAGGCAGGCTGCCTTGGGTAAAGGGCAGGACAGCCTCCGCTATAGTCACCCTGTGGGGCCTCAGCAATGGCGCTCCTCACTTGGGGTAGCACTCGAGGTCATGCTATAGGGAAAGGGAAGAGGAATAAACTAGTTAAGATTAAATACTGTTTATCCTAAATTGCTTTCTATGATATAAACAATCCTGAAGTGATGGTGTTTCCTCCTATCCAAACTAAGTGTAATTTAACGCCTTCACTATAAGTGAATCAGAATCTTCTGAGTTCAGATTGCAGTTCCCAAAGGGGTGTCAAAATGCAATATAATTTATCAGAATTTCCAAAATTAGCTTTCAATGGTGGTTATTAAAATAAAGACCTCTGTTTGTGGTCCAACTTGTGGGTTGTCTTTTCACATTAAAGATCCTTTTTGTACCACTGGCCTTATAATTATACTGATTTACAAGCTATATTTAAATCATATATGTGGATATAAAATAATATGAAGGAGTAATAAAACAATTCTTTATGAGAAATAATAGCATTGGGAATCCTTTCTGTAGATGGTAAATAAGCCATACTTAAAACTCAATTCGAACATGGGTTAGATTACAGGTAATTGTCAGAAACAATAAATAACATAAATAACATTTTATTGGGCACCAGTTATGCACCAGACATTACATTAGATGCTTCACAACTCCCTTAATCCTGTATGGTGGGGAATTTTTCTTAAAACCATTTTATAGATAAGGAAACTGAGGCTCAGAGAGTTTAGGGGTCTTGGCCAAGGCTATTAAACCTATCAATAACAGGGCCAGGACTCCAAAGTTCATACTCTATCTGTTCTTGAAATACAATCTTCCATTTTCAGAGAACAACGAGGGCTCAGGGAGCCCCCAGATGTCAGCATTTGGGGAGATGTTTTAATGAAGAAGTCAAGAAATGGGAAGCATCTTTGAATATACTACAGCTGAAATGAAAATGGTAAGATGGCAGCAGTAAGGAAGTGGGTCAGAAAGTGAAGGGAGAGCAGTATAAACAGAGGACAGCAGCATGTGCACAGGGATGGGACACGACAATGTGAAGGGGGAATTCAAGAAATGCTTGACACGTAGATGGAATGAAGGCAAGGCTCTGTGCTGTTTATGGGAGAGAAGTCTACTGTATAGGGCCATACAGGGGGTTGCACTGGGGGAGGGTAGCAGCAAGTTGGAAATGTAGAAGGTGGCTGAATTTCAGTTCAGCAACTGCGGTGAGAGTAACTGGGTTTCCCAGGCTTTCTGGGCATTGGCTAATTTGGATATTCTGTTGGGTCTGGGGCATAGATTCCATCCTTCCTTGTTTGATACAACCGGTCCTTGGGGAAGTTGGGGTATTTACCTAGTGGTCCTGGGGAGTAGGAGTCTGCTAAGGAAGTGGTTGGGGTGGGCTTAGCAAATTGCTTGGGGAAAAAAGAGGAAACGGAAAGTTTTTAGCCATGACTTCAATGCCAAGTCAAGTCGGCACTTGTGAAATATTATATTGTGCTGTAACGATGGTTGAAGTGTTGGAGCTTGAACCTGCAGGTTTTCTACACTCTTTCTGCCTTTGAATTTTACATGGATGTGGGGGCGTCAAGACCCTTTGTGATAAGGAGATATGGCTAATCTCTTCTTTTTTTGAATTCCAAACTTTTTCTAACTGCTCCATTTTTTTTTTTAAAGATTTTATTTATTTGTTTGACAGAGAGAGACACAGCAAGAGAGGGAACACCAGCAGAGGGAGTGGGAGAGGGAGAAGCAGGCCCCCTGTGGAGCAGGGAGCCCGATGTGGGACTCGATCCCAGGACCTGGGGATCATGATCTGAGCCGAAGGCAGACGCTTAACGACTGAGCCACCCAGGTGCCCCCTAACTGCTCCATTTTTATCAGTAATACCTCACTCTGTCAGTCTACCAGAGGAGAAGTCCCTGCTTCTGTAGCTGCCTGCATCCTCCTCGAGAATGTATTCATGCCTTTCCAGTCCTACAGCTGCCCTCTTAGCTCAAGCCTGGATTCTCTCCCATCATAATTTTAGCAGCTCTTTAAGCCTTTTCCCTTCTTCCAGTTCCAACAAAGTATGGCCTTCAGACGAAACGCAGGCCGTTGCCTGCTTTTGTGAATAAAGCTTTACTGGAACATGTAATTTATATTATAAATAAACATCTTTATTTATAATATAAATTACATGTTCCAGTAAAGCTTTATTTATATATATAAATACATATATATATATATATATATGTATTATATATCTATATATATATATTATATATATCTATATATATAATATATATATAGATATATAATACATATATATATATGTATTATATATCTATATATATATATGTATTATATATCTATATATATATAATATATATAATATATATATTATATATATTATATATATATATATAAATACATTTATTTATGTATTCTCTCCGGTTGATCTTACATTACAGAGCAGAGTAGAGCAGTTGTAGAAGATGAAATGGCCTGCAAACCCTAAAACATTTATTCTCTGCCCTTACAGAAAAAGTTGCCAACTCCTGTGTAGACTAGAAGACACATATCCCATTTCAAATTCTGATGATGTCACTCTAGGAGGTAAGAAGGGGAGAGGAAGGAACTGACATTTGTTGAGCACTCCATGCACACTCCGTGCCGGGCACTTGGTATAAGTCAAACCCAGGTCTACAAACTCAGGGGAGTAAGAACCGTAACTTCTCTCATCTTTTCTGAAACTTCATGGAATTTCTATTATGAAATCCCATCTGGGGCACCTGGGTGGCTCAGCTGGTTAAGTGTCTGCCTTAGGTTCTGGTCATTCCAGGGTCCTGGAATCGAGCCCCATGTCTCTGGCTCCCTGCTTCTTCCTCTGCCCCTCCCCGCGCGCATGCACTCACTCTCTCTCACTCGCTCATTCTCTCTCAAATAAATAAATAAAATCTTTAAAAAAAATAAAAAAAGAAATCCCGTCCTGTGGATATCAGGGACTTAATCTCTGTGCTTCAGTCTTGCCCTCTCTTTACCTGTGCTCTGGGCGGGGATGAGGGTACAGTGCCTGCCGAGATGTCAGATGGGCTGGGCTGCCTCTGGTCACTGTCATCAATGTCATCGCTGTCATTCCAGCCGGGTAATTGTCATCCACTCATGGAGGTCTTGCTGCCACTGTTCTTGTTCCCATTAGGAAGGCCACTTTGGATATGCTTTTCTTTGCATCTTTTCTGACACTCTGGGATTGACAGACATTGTGATAAATCTCTTACGGGATGCTGGGCTTACAGGACCTCTGAGAGGTTGTGGGAGGCCTCATCTGCCTCCGTGCCCTGGTAGGGGCATGCGATGCCTCCATTGCTTCTTCGCCATAGGCCTCCTCTGCTCTCAAATCCCATAAGCCCATCCAGTGATTGCCTCCATTCCCCAGTGTTCAGCCTGGGCTGGGTTCCTGTAGAAGGTTCTGTTTTCCCAGAGCTGCAAAATTTAGTCAATTTTATCTTCCCTTCTACCTTCCCTTCATTGCCCAACTTGGAGGACTTTGTCTAATTCAGAGCTGAGGCATCAGGGGTGGGAAAAAGGAAAGTTTCTTCCTACTCATCACACTTTTTTCTAGATTGATGATAGATACACATGACTTCTTTTCATTCCTTGCTGAACTTTAGATTCCTGAAACTCAAAACCCAAGAGTTGACTCCTCTTTGCTGTCTCATGCCTTCCTTGAGGCAATGTACCCCAGGCTGACAAGAACTTGCAATAACACAGGGAAAAGCCATGGGTTAATATCTCACCATAGTCTCATCCCCCATCCTCCTCCCCCACCCCTACACATTATCTTATTTGGTCCTAACAGTAGTGCTGACAGGCAGAGATTTTTGCTTCTATTATATAGATGAGAAAATAGATTCAGATGAATTAAGTGGTTGAGTAAAAACATGAATTCGCGTCTGATGGCCCCCAAATGAGTATTTTCCCTCTTATACTACACTGCACCGTGAATTTTACGCTAAAGTTTGGCCCTAACATCTCTATTCTTCTGCCTTATTTAAAGTCTACTCTGTAGATTACTCATCTTATTACTCCCTTTATTGTAATGATTTCATAGCTTATTGGACTCTATGTATTATGAAATCTCTAGTCAAAAATATAAACTAAGTCACTGTACATTTTCATTTATTCATTTAGTTATGGAACAAATATTCATTGGTCCATTGAGTGCAAAGCAGCACAGCAAGCACCACGACTCTAGGATTTCGATCCTCATCCTAGGGGATGTAATATAGGATGGGGTAAAGACATTCAAATAGTCTTCACTCATACAAGATATATTATTAACAGAGTTAAATCAATGTGCAAGAAATTTGCTGTGGTTCCACAGAAGAATATTTAATTTGCCAGGCGGCGGATCAAGGAAGGCTTCACAGATGAAGCAATCTCTGAATTGGATCTTAGAAGATGTGTAAAACTTTGAATGTGTGGGTAAGTAAGTTATGGGGGAGTCTCAAGCTACTGCCTAAGCAGAGGCACAAATTCAAAGAACGTGGTCTATTCCTGGTATTTGGACTGGCAAACAGATTGGCATGTCAAATCACACAGTGAATGGATGGATAGAGTAGGATACAGACCTCTAGATATATATTAGGACCTGAGAAGGAAGAACTTTTAATGACCCACCAAGAAGCTTGAGTATTATTTCCAGGTAATAGGAAATCACCGCTGACTTCTAAAGAGGGGAGTGCGATAGTGTAACCTGAAATCAATATATTTGGTAACTCTGGCATGTAATTTGTCAGGGAAGAGAAAGAGGTGTGAATCTTTGGTTAAAATTCACATTCTAATTATGTGTATATTTGAGTCCATTGTCCACATTACTCATCTTCTTAATTAACACGGGCAAAAACCAGTTGACTTGTGGGTGTGAGACCATGGTTCAGTAGAGATCCTGACTCTTGCCTGTTTGGATGTCCCCTGTAGACTCTGTGCTCATTAGTCCAGAGGTGTTAGTTCTTCAGTTCCTTTTATAAGCATCTTGTTATTTTGTCATTGGATAATAATGGATGGGTCAGAATAAATATGTCTCAACTGCCTGAGAAATGCTTACCTGTCATAGAATGCAATGACATAATTTTTGAGGTGATATACACCTTTCTTGTGAAGCCTAAGCTTGTTACCAAGGTCTGACTTTTGACTGTATATAGTTTTTCTCGTAAAGAATGGAATACATCCTGTTAACTCTTAATTTGCTCTTCCCAGTTTTCTGAAACCTTCTGTCACAGTATGTATAAAGCTCAGGAACAGTCGGTGCATTCTGGAGCACAAAGTGTTAATCTGTTTTCACTGTAGGAGGAACAGACAGAAAAGGAATAGATTAAGTGCAAAAATGATCCATCTCTACCTCTAACTTCACCATGTAAAACTGGAAGGAATATGTTTCTTTACTCTGAGCCCTGTAAAACATTTGGATTTATTTATTGGTTCATTTGATTGGCTGATAGGTCAGAAAATATGTGCTGTATACCTTACGCTAGGTGCTGGATTGAAAGGTAGGATAAGGAGAGATTATAAGGCTCAATCCAAGGAACACATAATTGAACCTTGGATCGCATGCTACATATATCAGCTAACCAACAACAACACAATTTTCCACTACATCTAATTAGCGTACATTTCAGTACCAGGTGCTGTGGAAGATACAAAAATATGTCAAACTAGGCATATCCAAGTGAATGAAAAAAAAAATCCAGTGAATGTTCACTACTCACATAAGTAGTAACAGAAAGTAGACCTACAATAGTATTTAAGAGGTCAGAACAGTGAAGCTTTCTATGGACTTGGTCGATCAGGGAATGTCTGTGAAGGACGTGGTAGGACTTGGCCCATGTTGACATGACGCCTCCGACTTCACTCCCTCATCTTCAGTCATAAACAATGTCAATCCATTGAAACTACTGTTTGAACAGTGGTCTGAGATTGTTAAAAAATATAAGAAATATTTTATAATTGGTATTGAGTTATACTCCAATTAGTTATTAAATGAAGACAATTTCCCAGAAGTTCTTTTAGAGATGAGAAAATTAGTTATGGGTGAGCGTAGTCCATTAATTATTTCACGTACCTGAAGACCTCCAGGGAATGCCATGGCTTCACAATGTAGCCCCAGAGTGTTAAATTTTGCATTTGATTCCCTGCATTTGTGAAGATGAGTAAAATTGGATGATTCCCTGTCGAATATGCATCTGAAGCAGTTACTGTGTGTTTGTTTATTTCCCTAGAGAGCAAGAATTCTGTAACATCCTGCTTTTAGTCAAATTATACCTCTTTCTCCCCAAAGACCTTCACATGCAAGTAGGTTAGATAAACTGTAGGAGTTCATTGTGACAGGCCTCTGGGAATAGAGAAATATTGCTATATTGCTTTAAAGATTATTTTAAATTATAGAATATTTCAAACATGCAGAACAACATAGAAAATAATGTAATAAAGACCATGCACCCTTTATCTAGGTATAATAGATGTTAAACATATCGCCATTTTTTTTTTGCTTCATATTTCTCTCTCCTTTTAAAGAGATAGAATAATTATCAATACAGCTAATGCATCCACCCTGCATCACTTCATTTTTTCTGGCTCCAGAAGTAATTGCTATTCCGAAAGACCGTATCATTTCCATGAATACTTACATTTTTTATGTCTATGTAGCTCTCAAGGAACAAGGTGTACTGTTATTTTTGTGCCTTATGATTTTACATAAATGACATCAGAGTGTATGTATCACTACACCTTGCTCTTTGCACCAGCAGTTAGGTTCTTGAGACTGTCCCATACCGATGCATGTAAGCCTAGTATATTCACTTGAACTGTTGTGTCATGTTTCATTGTTTAAGTTACTCCAGGCCTATTTAGGCTCTTTCCATTTGTTTTCTATCATTAAGGCTGCTTTTGCACATGTGCATACTTCTTCGGGAAGAATACCTAAAAGTGAAATTGCTATGTCGTAACTTTGTGTAGTCTCTGCTGCCAAAAGTCAGCCAACTTGTGTTGGCTCCAAGACAGAAGTTCATTTCTTGCTCATGTAATAACCCAGAGCAGATGCTTATGTCAGTGGGTGATCTCCTCAGTGAGGGGACTCAGGGACTCAGCCTCCTTCCACCTGGGTCTCCCACTACCACTGGGCTCTTTGTGGATGGCATGCAGCTGGGGGAAGTAGAAAGAATATGGAGAAGGCACATTCACCTTCCAGAGAGCTCTAGGTTGGAGTTGGCACAAACCACTTCTACTCTTCCTGGAGGAATAACTGATTTGTTATTTATGAGTGTTCGGTGGGCAGTTATCCTTGCTATAAAAGTCACTCATAGCAGGGGGTATCTTTTGTCCCTTGCCCTGGAAAACTTCCAGGTCAGCTTCTACACACTGGCCTGGATTATTATTTTTTTTACGTGTCTTTTAATTTTTGTTTGTTGTTTACTGAAGTATGATTGACATACAGTATCTTAGTAGTTTCAGATGTACATCATAATAATTTGATATTTTTATACTTTGTGAAATGTTCCCCACAAGTCTAGTTACCATCTGTAACTACACACAGTTATTACAATATTGTTTACCATATTCTCTATGCTATAGATTACATCCCCATGACTTATTTACCTTATAATTGGAAATTTGTACCGTTTAATCCCCTTCACCGATTTCCTCTGTCCTTCCCCCTGGCTCTGGTAACCAGGAATTTGTTTCCTGTATCCATGATTCTGTTTCTGTTTTGTTTTGTTTGTTCATTTGTTTTGTTTTTTAGATTCCACATAGAAGTGAAATCATACTTGTCTATTTGTCTTTTCAGTCTGAATCCAGACCACCCTGAACACAGCTGATCTCATTTGGCCTGGATTATTATGGATGATAAAATTGTCCTAGATCTCCTCCTTGGGGGCCAAGGTGGAGTATGTGCAATTACAAATACGTTGTGCTGTACCTGGATTAATACCTCAGACGAAATGGAGAGTCACACCAAAGCTTAGGGAGAAATCAAACTTGCTTTCTAAGGTAGACCCTGAAGGTTGATGGGGTTTGTTCAGCTGGTTGGCTCTGGGACCTGGGGGTAGGGAGGCATGGCTGAGGTCACTCCTGTAGGTTGGCCTCATCCTGCTGCTTAGAATCTGTTGAGAGTAAAATGCAGTAAAAGACAAATGGGCAGCTTCAGTCCCAGCCTCAGTTAGTAAGGTTTATCAGAGTGACTGAATGAAAGATATACTCAGAAAAATTTGCCAAAAGCCTAGATGATGTAGAAAGGAGGGATTGATGTTATTAGAAGTTAATCATCTATGGGTGTCGGACACTTCTGTCCAACCTGCAGAGGGACTGACTCTCTTTATTCTGAGTGATCTTGACTCGTTCCCTGACAATCATGATTGTCTTCCAAGGGCAGTCGTGCTTATTATCTATTAGAAAAGAACCTGATTCCCTAAGCTCAGGGTTCTTCTCCTGTAACTCAACCCCCTGCATGTGCAGGTGTCAGCTTGTCCTCTTTAAATATCCCTCTGGAAACTAGGGCTAGGGGAGCCATCACAAGAAAATGCTGGTGCTACTGTTATTGCTGTGAGTAATAAAGGCCTTTGTCTCTGAGCCAGGAATCTCTTGTCTTCTGCCGGCATTCATGACACTGTGACAGGTTAATTTGTTAGCTTACAAGGTGAGAAAAAAAATCTCAGCTTCTTTGAAATTCTTGCCAATGAGAAAATAAAGATAACACCACTTGGGTGATCTTGGGCAAGGCACCTACCCACTGTGGGTCTGTTATTCCATGTCTTTTTTTTATTTTTTATTAACATATAATGTATTATTTGTTTCAGGGGTACAGGTCTGTGGTTCATCAGTCTTACATAAGTCACAGCGCTCGCCATAGCACATACCCTCCCCAGTGTCCATCACCCAGCCACCCCATCCCTCCCACCCCTCTCCACTCCAGTAACCCTTTTTGTCCATATCTTTTATAAGTAAAAAGATTTGAGTAAGATCACACTGCTGTTAAGGCCCTTGAGAATCTGAGGAGCTATGGTTCTCTGATTCTATGGGGCAATGTCTTAGTTCTTTGCTCAGCGTAAGCCCACTGGAATGGGTTTTCAAGAGGTGCTTATTTATCCTATCAATCCCTTTGGCTACTTTTCCTTGGCACTTCACATTTTATGCTCCTCTGTCTTGACACCTTACACCTGCACTTCTAAGGCAGTAAGTAAATGGTAAATTCCTCAGAAGAAATTTGAGAAACCATGATTTGGAAAAGGACAGTACCATAGTATAATCCATAGAAGGTATTTTAAATCTCTAATTTAGTTAGTGATTTGAGGAAAATCCATGTTTGGTATGGCCTCTATTTTTTTTTTATTTTTATATTTTTTAAAGATTTTATTTATTTATTTGAGAGAGAGAGAATGAGAGAGAGCACATGAGAGGGGGGAGGGTCAGAGGGAGAAGCAGACTCCCCGCCAAGCAGGGAGCCCGATGCGGGACTCGATCCCGGGACTCCAGGGTCATGACCTGAGCCGAAGGCAGTCGCTTAACCGACTGAGCCACCCAGGCGCCTGGTATGGCCTCTATTTTAGCAGACAGCAAATCAAGACAGCTCTGCCCATGCTGGCTTGTCTGAGGAGCGTCAAGACATTAGCATCTGCATTTTCTTGCTCTACAAGAGGAATAGAGAGGTCAGGAAGCTAAGCAAAGGGCACTAACTCAAGAGACTTAACTTTAGGTACCCTTCTTTGTTTTGAATATCAAATCAGTTGTCTTTTCTGTTGTCGCAAAAGTTTTTCACTGGTGAACTTGGTTCCTAACGATATTTTTCCCTGTGGAACTCTGTAAGGCTTGACTGGAGGGTAGAGAGCGAGTGAGAGTCCAAAGTGGAGAAGTGACCAGAATCCTGAGGCATGGCTGTGACTGAGGCATTTACTCTTTGCCCCTCAAATTATTCTTTATGCTCAAGAGCCATTGCTCACATACATGACCGGGGGCAGTGAAGAGGGCTTGCTGGACAGGGTAGAGGCCTACGCTGGGAGGGGAGTCAGAAGCGCGCTGCCAAGAGGACCACTTGCAGCCTGGGAGGCAGCCCCCATGTGGTGGAGCTCACTCTCCTGCTCAGCCCCGTCATCGGTTCATTCAAGCCATGGATCTCAGGGCCTGTGAAGCAACACTTGCTTGTTCGCTCAGGCTCCTTTTTCTGGAACATAGACGAGCACTGGGCATACAGACACCTTTTCTATCTCTAAGGCCAGTGCTGGGAAGACTGTCCTGTAGCTCGTGGTCCTGCAGTCTTTCACTCTGGAGCATTGCATGTATGTCTCCTCAGAAAACTACCCAATCCCCATAAACTCTACGATGCTCTTAAATATTCTCGAGGGGCTGCTGCTACCTTTGCACGTGTATTTTTTCCCCACTATGAGGTATGTTTTCTTCTGCATTTTTCAGGCTTGCAATACTCTCACTTTTAAAAAAAAAAAAAAGAGGAAAGATCTGTTATCGAGGGAACTTGCTTTTTTGTTATTAAGACCCTGAACCACAAGGGTGTCTGATTAAATTAACCACAAGTTTCAGAGCACAAGCAATACCCTGTTTAATCTTCAATTTTCTTATTCATACAGGAGTGATAGAAACGCTTTTCTCCCTTCCTAATACATCGGGGTCCCTTGGCACAAGAGATACTTCCTGTGGCTGGCTCTGCAGACACGTGTCTCATAAATGAGAGTCAGAATACATCAGTGTTATAGATCTTTGAGGACATTTGTTACCTATAAAATAAGATATGAGAGGGAGGAGGAATATATTCTGGGTGGAAGAAAATATTTCATATTTTCACAATCATATTTTCTCAGAAATATAGTGTATCCAAATATCCAGTACGTGAAGAGGGACCATTATGTCTGCTTTTTTTTTCCTTCCGTCCTCACTTGACTGTGTTTTTCCTTACCTATCTTATCTTTTCATTTTAGTTCTGCACTTCACCTTGTCCTTCCCTCGTATCCCCTCCTCTCTGAATTTATTAATCAAGTAATCCGTCTTTACCACATAGGCAGTGCCACCACCACAAATCTGCACCTTCTCAGGCTGACTATGAAGTAAAGCTCTTTGAGAAACCTCAGAATGGTGACTGGTTGCATAAAGTAGATTATGCCTGTCTGGAGTACCCTGGAAATTGTTGTATTCTACTTATTACCTGTCTTTGAAATGAAAATATCAAGATAGTTTATCTTTGAAATGCTCCTCTCCAGACGATGAGGTTGAAAACTTAATAGTATCATGAATTCAGTTTAAAACAACAATCTATTTATTCAGGATACTCTCTCCCCAATACTATTCCTTGGAAATGTCCTTAATAACACTATATATTTTAGTATTGTTTTTATGACCCTAATTTATTGAGGCCAAGGTGTACTTGAGATGGGGAGAGGCAGGAAGGCAGGGAGGGAAAGCAGGAGAGAGAGACAGAGAAAAAATCTGTCTGAAGATGGAAGTGTTTCAGAAGTGTGATTTGCTCTTTGCTTTTTGTCTGTCTTTCTCAGATACACTCTACCTTAGTGAAGGAGTCATCCATTACTTTGATGATTCCACTTTATATCCTCTAACACTAAGACTTGAAGATTGTTAGATTTAAAGCTGCTCACTTATTTCTTTCTTCTCAGAGGAGTGGTCAGAAGTGCAAACAAAAATGGACTCCAATTCTTACAGCTGACCCTGTATTTCCACTAGTGGTTCTCAGCTGGGGCAGGTCTCTCTTACTTGCAGTGTCCAGTGACATTTTTGGTGGTCACAGCTTTGTGCAGGGGGCTGTTACTGGCACCTCGTTGGTAGAGAAGGAGAGGTTACTAGATATCTTACAGTGTAGAGTACAGCTCTCCTAACAAGGAATGATCGGATCCTAATGTCACTCGTGCTGAGATTGAGAAACCCTGACTTGCACTAACCAGACTCAGAAGCAAATGGTGGAGGTGGGTGACCTAGAAGAGAAGACAGGAAGGAAATCAAAATAAACGGAGAATTACTGCAGGCTCAATAGCCCCATTTGTGTATGTTATTTCTTTCAGTTACTCCTCATAAAACTACCAGAAAAAAAAAAAGTATAATTGTTCTTGCTTTTATATTTTCTTCAGTCAAAGGGGGACCCCAAGACTCAGAGAAGTTAAGTGACATGCTTTGAATCACTTGACACAAGTGTGATTCTGAAGCCCATGACGGAGACAATATTCCA
Organism: Neomonachus schauinslandi; assembly: GCF_002201575.2. NCBI lineage: Eukaryota > Metazoa > Chordata > Mammalia > Carnivora > Phocidae > Neomonachus > Neomonachus schauinslandi. The sequence goes on along the minus strand of NC_058405.1, from coordinate 50,822,937 downwards.
TTGAGGTCTCCGACTAGAGAAAATGGAAGTTGGACCAGTACGTTTAGCCAATAGATTTATACATATGGATGCTCATTTTATATCAAATAACCAAATGACTGTGCATTTCTAGGATGGTTTTAATTTTAAGTACTTGGAAGACTTTGATTTGTATCTTGGTTTTGTTTGGAAAAATCTGGCCATTCCTCCTATTCTATGCTTTTTTTTTTTTTAATCATACTGAAGAAACTTCACTAATCACACAGACCTTAGGCTATGGTATGTGATATATAACATAAGGGTCTAGACAAAGGCCGATGTGCCATTGGTCATGAATTAAGAGCACATATACAACAGATGCTCCAGAGGAGAGGCTTTAGCTAGGAAAGAATAAGTTCCTGAACTGAAAGTGATTGGACATAAAATGTCTTACCGAATGGACTGGGTCATCTTTTTCTCTGGCTATCTTGAAGAAGAAGATAGATTTTCATTCATTGGAACAATTTAGTACTTTCTTCCTTGGATATCCCTGTAAAGAATTAGTTTTTCTCTCTATGGCTACATTTTTGATCAAAAGAAAAGAGTGGGATAAAAAGATTTCCATCAAAATTCAGCCTCTTTGGGCACAATTAAGCATAAATGACAAGTAGATGGTGGGACATCATTCCTTCTCCTTGACCTCTGAACTTCTAGAATAGAATACTCAGGAGTAGAGCCTGGTGATTTATCATTTTCTATGAGGTCCACAGGAGATTTTATTTTAGTAATCCCAGTGTTCTGACTTCAGTACTATGTCATAATTACTTCCTGTTGATGATGGTTATCTTGGTAGTTGCCCAACCCACCAGCTCTTGGGCAACATGGACCCTAATCCCAATCTCCGTTTGTTAGATTTTTAAAAGGGTTGTGTCCTCAAATGTGATGAGTAGAAATGGCTGTGAATAACTTTTAAAAGCATCAAGCTATTGCTATAGGAGAAGAGTGTGTTTCATAATAGGGCTTTAAAATTCTGAACATTCAACCTCTCTGCGTCTCAGGCTTTTAACCTGGAAAATGGAGATGACAGTAAAGTCCTTACTTCTTTTATGACTTTAAAGATAAAATGAGGTAATATATAAAAGTACTTAGTAAACTGGGAAAAAAAGTAAGATATTGTTGGTATATTTTTTACCATTTTTTTAAAAGATTTATTTATTTATTTATTTGATAGAGAAAGACATGGTGAGAGAGGGAACACAAGCAGGGGGGAATGGGAAAAGGAGAAGCTGGCTTCCTGTGGAGCAGGGAGCCCGATGCGGGGCTCGATCTCAGGACCCTGGGATCATGACCTGAGCCGAAGGCAGACGCTTAATGACTGAGCCACCCAAGCATCCCTATTTTTTACCATTTGACACTTTGTTATACTTATTATTTTTGACAACTTGGATCTTTGAACTTCACCTTTAGTTTTAGAGAGTCATTTTAAATCTATACATTTTTTAAACAAAATTCCTTACCTGATGTATGAATCCCTCTACAGAAGAGATCTCAAACTCTAAGTATATGGACCTTAATCAGGCCCATGGACATGTGTTGTTCAGCTCACCCAGTGTTTAAATATTTTTTTAAAAAAATCAGTTACCAATACTTAAAAATCAAGAGACTTCTTATAAGAGTTTGGAATTCTTATTTCCATTGAGAAACCAGAACTCTTAACCTGTGTACCATCAGGGCAGCAATCCGTTCCTGCCAAGTAACCTTGTCTAGGTCCTGTAGTCTGGGAATTTGTCACCCATACGCTACAACAAAGACTCTCCAAGTGTGGCCGAGGGCCAACAGAGTTTGCATCACCTGGGAATTTGTTAGAAATGTAAATTCTAGGGCCTCCCTTCAGATCTACCCAATCCGAAACTGGAGCTATGGCCCAGCAGATGGCTTTATGGAGCCTTCTCGGTGATTCGGGTACACTCCAGGGTTGGAGAAGTACTGCCCTGCAAATGCCAGTCACATGTCCCAATGACTTGTTCTGTATTTGTCTGGCATCCTGTAACTCACTTTTGCTTCTACTTGTTGTAGAATTCTTCCTTTTATTGAGCCGTAATTTATTTCCCTGTCACTTTCATCATTGTGGTTTTTCCTTCCTTTGCTCTTTTGGACTTGAGATAACTGAGAAGAACAATGTTCTGTAGTCCTTAGCATTTTCAATAAACAACAGCAATTTGTGGTGACAGGCCCTCTTAACCCCAAGCTGATAGAGCTCTTGTCACTCTCTGGAGCCATCCTTATTTTCCTCGTGTCTGTTGACATCCTTAAAAAACTTCAATTCCTCCTCTTTCAAAACTAAGCAATTGTAAGCAGCCCCAGAAGGAATGCAAATCTGCACTTTTATTTTGATGTTTTTTTTTTCCAACATTGGTTAGATAATTTCTGATCTGTTTTATTGTTTTGTAGGAGAGTGTGAAAATTTCTAGAGATTACTTTCCATTGGCGTTCCCTCCTTGAGGGAAAATTCATAGCGTAAGAACTGTTATAATATGAAACCAATATTCCTGTGAGATTTGTAAATTAAATTTTCTTTCCAACTTTTGTTTAATATATTCAGTGTCACCTTGTAAGGCAACTGAGATAATTTTGTGTATCCTATCAATTTGTTTCTTGTTTGACATCTGTGTTTGTTTATATAGCTTTCAGAAGTGGAGAATTCTGTCGCCAATTAATGTTGATGGTTTTGAGTTAGAGAGAAGAGAGTATGTTTATAAATGAAAGTTTTTGTTTTTAAGTTGCATTTTATTGTAGCTGAGTGTTTTCCAAATAAATATTCACTGACTTTATTGAATATTTCAATTGGGTAATGGAATCACAGGCTTTCAGAGAAGTGGGGCTCAATTGTAATATTTATTTATGGGAGATTTCTCTGCCATTAACAGGGAGACAATTGAAAATACATTAAGGGAATATCTTCAAGTAATTGACCAAGTATCTATTTCCTTGTGAGGCTGAAATCTTGGCCTAAAGCAACTTTCCAACAACTTTAACAAGGACATTGTTAAGGATATTTTCTATCAAAGTAGGAATTTCTGATTTCTGATCTTCCAGATTGGCTGAAGACCCATGAGAGAACTTACTAAAAATACTAACTCAGTCATTCTGTGGTGGGGACTGAAAAGATGTATTTCACAAACTGCCCCAGGTGATTTTTAACATGTAGCTCGGTTTGGGACCCACACGTTGTGTTCTCTATGAAGATCCTGAAGAGAAAATTTCTCAGTCTGCAGAATATAGGGAATATTATGCTTTTACAAAGCATCGGCTGTGTTTTGATCTCATAGACATTATAAATCTCATAAATGATTGTTCTTCCCTTTTTGATTTGAACTGTCAGTAAGCTCAGAGCCAATTTTGACCCCTATTAGCTTCTGCGTTGGATGTTCTAGAATACATTTTTATATTCTATATACCCCTTCATTCTGGCTTTATTTTAGCATTTTTCTTTTTCTTTTTTTTCACTCCAATACCTCTCTTTTCATTTAATTTCTATTTTATGGCATTTAAAAATATTTTTTGAAGTCATCATAAATCTCTTTTAGTATAAGGCATAGTATCGATAAATATCATAACCATTGCAAAAAGACTGTCAAATAGGTCATTAATGGAGTTATTTTAGGGAGCGTTATTTGGTAATCCTGAATAAACTGCTGTCGAACTTAGTACTCTGTTTTCCATATGCAATGCTTCTGTAACCATAAACTAGGATAGGAAAAAGAACAGTTAGCCAGGTTTGCACAGTAAACCAGGTTAGGAAAAAACCAGGTCATAAATTATGTGGAATTATATATTCTATATCCCACCTTGCAGGGTTTACAGTGCACATTACAGCTTAAAAACTCTGGAGAAAAACCTGCAATAAAGACATTTAAAGATCTTTTAAAAAATTTTTTAAAAGATTTTATTTATTTATTTGACAGAGAGACACAGCCGGAGAGAGAACACAAGCAGGGGGAGTGGGAGAGGGAGAAGCAGGCTTCCCGCAGAGCAGGGAGCCCAATGCGGGGCTCAGTCCCAGGACCCTGGGATCATGACCTGAGCCAAAGGCAGATGCTTAATGACTGAGCCACCCAATGTTTAATCCAGTGCTTTCCAAACTTTTACAAACCAAATACTCCTTCTCTCCCTCCCCCCCAGAACACATGTTAACATTTCCGGAACAGTATTTAATATGGGAAGAACTGTATTATGCTATGTTTGTAAGTGTTGAATGTCAATATGGATGAAATAAGGAAAGCCATTGTGTGGGGTGAACAGACATGACCAAGCGTAGCTGGTGGAAATAAACTTAGCTAAGTGAGTAAACGTTAGGAAAAGTATTCTATCAACTGGCACTTGTGAATAAACAGGTATAACAAGGAGAAAAAAAAAAGCCTATAGGATAGTTGTGTTCTTGCAAATGCGGAAGGAAAAGCATGAAAAATATACATTTGAAGTAGAACCAAGCAAAGAATAGATTTCCCAGCTGATCTGAACTGGGGTTCCATGGTCCAGGTGCTTGTGGCTCTATATTAAGATCCTACACACATGGGGCTCCTGGATGGCTGAGTCGGTTAAGCACCAGACTCTTGATTTCGGCTCGGGTCATGATCTCAGGGTCGTGAGATTGAGCTCTGTGCCAATCTCAGTGCTCAATGAGGAGTCTGCTCGAGATTCTCTCCCTCTCCCTCTGCTCCTTCCCCCACTTGCTCTCTCTCTCTCTCTCTCTCTAAATGGATAAATAAAGTAAAAAAAAAGATATTATGCAAAGTAATAGCTGTTTAAAGTGAAACAACCTCCAATAACAGAGGGAAAGTGGGAGGTGAAGTGGGGAGGTCTGGGGAGAAATTTCAGTGAGTTTATGCGTCAGACAGAGGATAAAATCATAAAGAACTTGTGGATGTATGAAGAATTAAACTTATTTCGAGGGCCCAAGGTCTCCCTAGGTTTTGCAAGCATGTTGTACCTCCTGACGACCTTCATAAGACTGTGAATTAATGGAATGTTTCATGTGTCCACACTACCTCAGCTTTGCCCATCTGTATTGCCAGGGGGTACAGGGAGAAATAGTTTTATTCTAGAGAAATTTTGCTCTATTGAAGGAAATGTTTTATAAGTGACATCCTATTAATTGGTTACTTAGTCGCCCCAACTCAGTTCACTTTACATGTTAAACATGATCTTTACTTTTGAATGAATAAAATTAAAGGGAGGTGGTGAGAAACCAACTTACTCTAATTCATTTTGGAAACACCTAATGTGTGAAAGTGTATCCTAAATTATCCATGGAAATGAACACCGAGTCCAGCACCTACATCATTCAGGGTGGACCTAATGAGAGATGGTCATGAGCTTAGAAGGCCTGATACAGTCTGTCCACAAGGAAACTGTTCATGGAAAGGACTCAGTTCTTGTAAGAAGATGCTATCTTCTTGTGTCCATAAGAGCAAAACCAGTCAATGCAAATTCTGTGGCCCAAAGAAGTGAGAGGGCTGAAACAGTTCTAGTAATTACTTGCAAAGCAATTTAAACTACTAACATCTCAAGAAGGTCAATTCCATGATTTCTGTGTCGTCATTACATTGATCACCTAAACCCATTCTTTCTGGGTGGCTGTGTTTATTAACTGGGGATCTTCTCTGTCAACATTTCATTTCTACTTGAGAAAATCTGCTTCTTCTGAGACCTCTTTGTCAACTTCTCTCTCTTTCAATTAAATTAAATTTGTGGTAAAATTTTATCCAAATTGTATTTTTTCAAACACAAACATCTGCCTTTGCTGTTATTGGACATGGAAATACTTTGTAACGGATAGTTTGGGATTTTTTTTTTTCATTTATACATTTATTTGGCATATGATTTTCAGAGAATGTCAGGGTTAACTTAATACCATAATTGTCAACACATTTTTCTCATTTTACATATACTTCTTACCTTCTTCTACCTTATATTTCAAATGTTGCCTGTGCTACTTTAAACTATTTTGGTATTTTTCTCTCATGATTTGGGAAGAGTAGAGATTTAATATCATGTTTAGACCAAACAAAACATTTTTATATTTCTTTTTCTTCTTGGTGACAACATCTAAGTTTTACTTTGTTAGCAAACTTCAATTATGTAATACAGTGTTACCAGCTGTAGTCACCACGTTATATATTAGATACTCAAAATTATTTGTCTTATAACTGAAAGTTTGAACCCTGTTACCAACCTCTCCCTATTTCTCTGCTTTTCTATTTTGTGTTTCTGTTTTCCTTTTTTTTTTTTTTTAAGATTCTACATGTAAGTGATATCATGTGATATTTGTCTTTTTCTGTCTGGCTTATTTCACTTAGCATCGTACCCTCTGGGTTTATTCATGTTGTTGAAAATGATAGGATTTTATTCTTTTTTTATTTTTAAATTTTTTTCATCATGATAAGTATACTTTTTAATCTCTATCCCCTTATTTCCCTCATCGCCCCCCACCTCCCCTCTGGTAACCATCAGTTTGTTCTCTATAGTTAAGAGTTTGTTTGTTGGGGGCACCAGGGTGGCTCAGTCAGTTAAGCATCTGGCTTCGACTCTGGTCATGATCCCAGGTTCCTGGGATTGAGCCTTGCATCAGGCTGCCTGCTCAGCAGGGAGTCTGCTTCTCCCTCTCCCTCTGCCCCTCCACCCTCTTCACCACCTCCTTCCCTTTTCCCCCTCTTTCTAATAAATGAATACAATCTTAAAAAAAAAAGTTTGTTTCTTGGTCTGTCCTTTTTATCTTCTGCTCATTTGTTTTGTTTCTTAAAATCACATATGAGTGAGATCCTATGGTATTTGTCTATCTCTTAATTATTTCTCTTAACATTATACTCTCTAGTTTCATCCATGTTGCTGCAAATGGCAAGATTTCATTCTTTTTTATGGATGAATAATATTCCATCGTGTATACATACCACATCTTCTTTATCCATTTATCTCTCAGTGGGTACTTGGGCTGCTTCCATAGTTTGGCTATTGTAAACAATGCTCCAGTAAACAAGGTGCATGTATCCCTTTGAGGTGTGTTTTTGTATTTTTTGGGTCAATACCCAGTAGTGTAACTCCTGGATTGTAGGGTAGTTCTACTTTTAATTTTTTGAGGAAACTCCATACTGTTTTCCACAATAGCTATACCAGTTTGCATTCCCATCAACAGTGCACGAGGGCTCCTTTTTCTCCACATCCTCACCAACACCTGTTATTTCTTGTGTTTTTTATTTTAGCCATTTAGGCAGGTGTGAAGTGGTATCTCACTGTGATTTTGATTTGCATTTCCCTGATGATGAGGGATGTTGAGCAACTTCTTATGTGACTGTCGGCCATCTGGATGTCTTTGGAGAAATGTCTGTTCATGTCTTCTGCCCATTTTTGATTGGATTATTTGTTTTTTGCTATTAAGTTGTATGAAGTCCTTTTATATTTTGGATATAAATCCCTTATCAGATATGTGGTTTACTAATATCTTCTCCTATTCCATACATTGCCTTTTCATTTGGTCGATAGTTTGCTGTGCAGAAGCTTTTTAATTTGATGTAGTCCACTTGTTTATTTCTGTTTTTGTTGCCTTTACTTTTGGTATCAAATACAAAATATCACTGCCAAGACCAACGTCAAATTGCTTAACCCTATGTTTTCTTCTAGGAATTCTATAATTTCAGGTCTTATGGTCAGTCTTTAATGCATTTTGAGTTGATTTTTATGTTTGGTGTAAGATAGTAGTCCAGTATCATTCTGTTGCATGTGGGTGTCCAGTTTTACCAACACCATTTATTGAAGATACCATCTTTTTCCACTGCATATTCTTAGCTCCTTTATCAAAAATTAATTGACCATACATGCATGGACTTATTTCTAGGCTCTCTATTCTTTTCCATTGATCTATGTGTCTGTTTTTATGCCAATACCATACTGTTTTTATTACTAGAGCTCTGCAATATAGTTTGAAATCAGGAGGTGTGGTGCCTCCAGCTTTGTTCTTTTTTTCCCCCTCAAGATTGCCTTGGTTATTTGGGGTCTTTTCTTATCCCACACAAACTTCAGGAATATTTTTTTTTCTATTTCTGTGAAAAATACTATTGAAATTTCAATAAGGATTGTAATGAATCTGTAGATTACTTTGGGTAGTATGGACATTTTAGCAATATTAATTCTTCCAGTCTATGAACAGGGAATAATTTTCCATTTATTTGTGTCCTCTTCAATTTCTTACATCAATGTCTTATAGTTTTCATCATACAGATCTTTCACCTCCTTGGTTAATTTACTCCAAAATATTTTATTCTTTTTGATGCTATTTTCAATAGCACTGTTTTCTCAATCTATCTTTCTGGTAATTAGATGTTGGTATATAGAAATGCAATTGATTTTTGATGTTGATTTAGTATCCTCAATTTTACTGAAATTGTGCATTAGTTCTAATAGTTCTAATAGTTTTTTTCTTTTCTGAACTCCTTAGGGTTTTCTATATATAATATCATGTCATCTGCAAATAGAAACAATTTTACTTCTTTCTGATTTGGATGGCTTTTACTTCTTTATGTTGCCTAATTGCTCAGGATAGGACTTCCAGTACCATTTTGAATAAAAGTGGTGAGTGGGCATTCTTGTCTTGTCTTATCTTGTTCCTGACCTCAGACTCAGGATCCTCCTCTCACCTCCTCACAATCTTACAACTTGCATTCTTCTATATAAAAGAAAAATCATACATTGAAAAAAAAATTTCCTAAAGAAATCTTCTTGGTTACCCCACTAGCCTACCTCAAGCCATTAGTAGTAGCATTTAGTTTGCTGACTTAGGAATTTTTGTATGCAATCGGAATGATATATAGCTCCAGCTCTAAAATTTAAGTAGCTGAGGGAAGAGGAAACTTGAAGATCTGAGTTTACTGATTGTTGAAAGACTTGTCCAGGGTGGGAGCTGGGGTTGTGGTGTGGGTAAACTATCCTAGCAGTGTGATGCCATTTCTCGCCCATCTGTTACCATTCAGGAAAAAAAGCAGGCACTGTAAAGGTAGGGAATATGAGGTCAGGTGGTGTCATGGAAACAGAACTGGCCTGGGTCTCTGAAGAATTCGTTTCTAACAGTAATAGTAGGAAATAGCAGTTAATTGAGTACTTCAAAAATTTTAGGATACTCTGGTATGCTTGCTGTATCTTAGCTCATTTAATCTTCATAATGACCCTTTCAAATGATCCTATTATCCCTACTCTGTAGGAAACTTAGAGCTACACATATAGTAGTGATGGGACTGTAATTCAGACTCAGAATGCTGCATAGCCTCTAACTCTTGACTTTTATTGCTGCTGCTTCTTCTCTTTGCAGATGCCAGATAAGAAATCTGCATAGTTTCTTGCAGATTTATAGTGGTCAGGGTGGGCTAAGTTATAATGCAGTTAACAGAATTCCCCAAATGGCAACATTTAAAATAACAAAGGCTTATTTCTTTTTTATTCTACAGATCCCACTGTATGAGGGAGCTGAGACTTTCACTTCATGTCTTCATAGTCCTCCTCAGGGACTCAGGTTGGTGGGTTACATGTCAGTTCCAACTCAGTGGAAACTCAATGGAAAGAACAGGTATCATGGCCTATAGTCCTTAGCCATGCACCCAGGTGACAGGCTACCTGTCACTGCCAACCCAATGGGGAGAACCAGTTGCATCCCCGCTCCCCACCCCCCGGGCCAACCACAGGGAAAGCAAGAAGCACAATCCCACAAGTGCTTGGGAGGAGAGGAGAAGCAGATAGAGTGGAGCTGTCAAATGGTGGCCACAGCTGCCACCAGGCTTGGTTTCCTTTGATCAGTATGATGTCACTTTCCTTTTCACTGTGATCAATCTCCAGTCACATCAACTATTTAGTACTCTTAGCTTGGGCTATGTGCAACTTTGTTTCCCTGCACAGATGGTCTCAGGCTCCGCCCTGCTCTGCTACCTGTGTTCTGGTAGATGAATTCCCTGACCTCTCCGGGCCTGGTTTTATCAACCGTAAAATAAGTAGTCAGATTAGGAAATCTTCAAGAGATCTGCCAAATGAAAATTTTTATGACTTCATGAAAAGCAAAATAAATCCTTCTTTGATTATCTTACACTGACCAGGCAGGTAACATAGGCTATATTTGGCTGTGGAGGCAAAATCCAGCAATTGAGAGATAAGCAAGCTGGTGCTGAGCCAGGAGAGAGATTAAGGATGAACTGCTGAGGTAGACCTTAGGCTTCAATCTGAGAATTCAGAGATAGCTAAGAAACAGTGAGGAAATGATCAAATGTAGGATCCTCTGATTTTGTTTTTTAACTTGTTGTTTGCCATTAAATGGTAAGCCATTTCATTTATATATATGTGTATGTAAAAAATATATATAATACATATAATATGTATAATAATTATATATGTATATGTATAATTTATATGTATATGTATAATATATGTGTATATGTATAATATAATATATATAATATATACATTTCACTTATATATGTGTATGTATAATATATATGTATAGTATAATATAATATAAAAATATAATATATATGCATAATATATATGTATAATATATATAATACATATGTATAACATATATGTATTAATATATGTTGTACACATATACATATTATATACATATATACACACACATTTTTTTCAGGGAGACATTTAATGGTTATCTCCAAACTTTAAGCAAAGAGCCTCTTTTTTGAGATGTCAACAAGCTACACGAAGGCATATGTGTTTTGGTTTGCACAGTATAATCAAGATTGTTACAAATGTCTTTCACCCAGTGCCAAGGTAACCAAACTACAAGCATGAGGTTTCTGAAAGCTGAATAAGCCCCCATTCGTTGAATTAGGAAAACTAGATAAGTGACAGCAGTTGTTTTAGTAAGACATGTTTTCAAGAATTCAGACCATTTTCATTGTTCTAACATGCTTTTTTTAACTATATCTATCCTTCTCAAATTATGGCTCGCTAAAATAAATACACCGGTTCATACATCTGGGTACATGGATTTGCAAAGAGAGGAAAGGCAAGAGCAAATGCGTGGGCCCGATGCACCATCTATCTACTTATCATCTGTCTACCTATGTCCATCTATCTCCTACTGGTTCAGTTTTTCTGGGGAACACTGACTGATACAAACTCTTTCAAGTTATTTGCATGGTGGTGTAATTGACCAATAATGAGACTTAAAAGGGAAGGTGAGCACCATTTGTGAAATAGTATCATTTTTTAAAAAGAGAAACTTAAATTGTCTTCATGGTGTAGCTCAAAGGTGGGTGCTGCCTATTCCCACCTGTTCAAACTGCGTCTCACCTGGTGTGAAATTTACACAGTTAGAATTAGTGGCATCTATTGATGGAGTAATCCTAGGTTTGGTCCAGAGTGTAAATGCCAAAAACTATTGGCTATCTCTTAAGTGCAGAAAAAACAAACAAACAAACAAACAAACCCAAAAACCTTTCCAGGTAGAAAGCAGAACATTTGCATCTCAGAATGAAAAGGGATCCCAGCCATCGTTCAGTCCAACTTCCTGAGTTCGAAGGTGATGAAACAGAGGCCCAGGGAAAGTGAAGTGTGCTTTGCCAAGCCACAATCGTAAGAGTAACATGTTCTTAAACATTTGTTTTATCACTTGAAAATGTTTTAGTGTTTTTCGGCATTGCTAAGTACTTTGCTAAAGCACATTGTTTTGGCTAAATAGAGTATTCCGTCATGGACGTGCCGCATTAAGCTAAATACCTATTTGGTGCATTTAATTTATATTCATATATTCACTCAATAAATACTGCGAAAAAGACCCTGGTACACAAGTCTTTGTACACATGCTTATCACTCTTGAGGTTGAGTTTCAAGAGAAGGGATTTCTGGATCAAAGGGTATGTGTGTCCTGAAGTCTTTAATCCCACTTGCCAAATTGTTCTCCAGAGATGCTTACCAGTTTCCAACACTCAGCAGTGGATGAAGGTGCCTGTGTCCCGGCACCCTTAGCCACACTGGATATTTTCGTTAACAAACAATACAATGGACATTGAGTCTTGTCTTAATTCACATTATTTATTAGCAAGGTCGAACTTTTTTTTCTAATTTTATTGGCAATTGCATTTTCTTTATGCACTTCATGCCTTTCTTTATGCACCTCTACTTATTTTGGAGTTTACGTTTTATTAATTTGTAGAAATTTTTTAAAAACAATGAGACTGAGTCCACAAAACAATGCCCTGGTGAACGGTGGGTGATATTATTATTATTACTGGCGTTGTCCTTGTTTCACTATGGTTGTTGGTTTTATTGTGTCTGCTGCTGGGTGCCGGCTCATACTTAGAAACTGGGAAGGAGGCACTGCCTGGGGTCAAATAGGTAAACTATGTCTCTCTTTCATTGGGAAAAATTCGCTGAAACATATCCCAGTTATGCTGTTGGTTTTAAAGTCTTTCATCTGCATCCATTAGCCAGGCCCTTTTCTCCCTGGAATAAAGTAAAATGTGGTTTATGCTTCAGGCACATACATAATAGCATGCAAGCCACTCCACCTCTTTCGTTCTCCCTCTAACTAGGCACTGAGATTCTTTCTTTTTTGGGAAATTATGGCAATTGACCTCAGAGAATACATAAATTGCAAAGTGCCTCCCCTTTTTATATAGTCTTTTACATTCCTCCTCTTATTTCCCCTTTAGAAAGTGTAAAATAACATATCTTAAAATGTTGAGATGTCAACAAGCTGCACGAGCCTGGAATCTGTGTAGCAGTTTTTTATCTTGTTAAATATTTAGCAGTACCCAGTGTTTACTTTTCATGTTTTGTTCTTGAATATTGTGTTTTATAGAGGACTATCAGGGAATTTTCTTTTTCATTTGTATAGTAGGCCTCAAATTCTTGTGGGGTTGTGTTCATGCATTTCCATGCTGCTGTGTTTGGACTTTTTCCCTAGGGAGAGGTGGCACTTGTGATGGGTAACCACATCACACAGCATTAGTGACGAAGGCTGGGTGATGATTTGGGGATATTTGGAATAATTCCTTGTGAGGGACAGCTGAAAAAAATATATGTATCAGTTTTTTAATGGTTGCTTATAGAAGGTTTTGCCCCCAGAAGTGAGGTAATATACATAACTTGGTATCATGGTTCTTGACACGTAACGGATGCTCCAAAGATGCTTGTTGTCTTCTGTATCAGCCAGAATTCTCTAGAAAAAGAGAACCAGTAGGATACGCACACGGATGCACGGATGTAGAGAGACTTATTTCAAGGAACTGGGAATTGGCTCATGTGATCGTAGGGCTGGTAAGTTTGAAATCTGAAGGGCAGGTCAGCAGAAGAAACCCAGGTAGGAGTTGATGTTGTAGTCTTGAGTCCAAAATCCGTAGGGTGAGCCTCAGTTGGAAAGTCAGGCAAGATTTCTAAGTTAGAGTCTTGAGACAGAGTTTCTTCTTCACCAGGAGACCCTAGTGTTTGTGTGTAAGGCATTCAGCTGATCAGATGAGGTTTATCCATATTCTTCAGGGTAATCTCTTTCACCTATAGTCACCTGATTATAGATGTTAATCATATCTACAAAATATCTTAACAGTAACATCTAGACTAGTGTTTGGCTGAGCAATTGAGCACTGTAGCCCACAAGCTGACACACAAAATTAACCATCACACCTCCTTTCCTATGCATAAAAGGGAATAGGGCTCTGTCAGGAGACCAAGGGTCTTTCCTACCTATTTCAATTTCATGAAGTCACTGAATCCATTTACTAAACATAGATAGCAAGAAGCTTTGGGAACACGCTAGGGTAAGAGAAAGAAGGAGGGAGTTTGTGGTGGTTGGGAAAGTAAGGGCAGCAGAGGAGAGGTAAAAGCATCCCAAGGAGGAGGCCACTGTTTTCCTGGTATGGCCTAGTTTTGTGTTTCTATGACTTTCCAGTAATAATGGAAATAGTGGGTCAGAGGGAGAGCAGAAAAAGGACGGGCTGCCTCAAAGCACAATGTCAGGGGACTTCCCTGCTACAAAGTGGAGGATGTCATGGACTGAGTGAGGTAAGGCATTCTGGATTCTCTAGAAGCATCCTCTATGAGTTCTCAAGAATGTCCAGATCCTTCTTCAATATAGCAGTATAGACACGGACCAGGGTGCTCTATGAGTCCAGGTGGAGGAGGGGCATGGGAGACACAATTACTACATAGAAGAGAATGGAGTTCATTCTCCAGGTGCAGAAGGAGAATGGGCTTGAATGAAACAAAAGAGTTCATCATGTGTTGCTGGTGAAGTTACTTAACCTTTCAGCTGCGCTAAGTATTTAGACATGTAGGAGGATAATAATATCAACCCACAAACCCATTTAATAGGGCAAATGAGTTAAAACTGTGATATGATTTTAAATTTATGTCAATCAGTAAATTCAAAGCACAGCACTATAATTAGAAACTCACAATTCCTGTAGAATATCCTTGCGGGCATAATTAATGCATACTGAAAATTTTTAGCAGTTATTTTAATCCCAAATAGAACCTGGTTCAGATGAGTTGATTTCTCTATTATGAGTATAAAGGGCTACCTACATATAAGGTAAACTTTCTTACTCTTTTTTCTTTCTTTCTTTCTTTCTTTTTTTTTTTTTTGTAAACTTTCTTTAGTGATGGACTTTTCTGCTATTTCAGAAACTTGGGGCCAGTCTTTCCTAGGTGACCATTAACAGATTAAATCAGAAAACTTGGAAGTGACTGAGGGAGGTTTCCTAGGTGCAATTTGTTAATGGAGAACACAAATAACTGTTCTAGGGGACTGAGTTGGCCACTGGCTTTATTAGATCATGCCACTTTATTGTATACTTACTTTATTGTATACTTTTGTAAGGCCCGTTCTGGTATCACGAATAAATATATATATATATTTGGGCAGATTAACTGTTTTGAGCCAGATAAGCAGAAAGAAATCTAATAGCTGATCTTTGAGAAGGATTCTCTTAGAATTTGCATTTGGGTGGGAAATACATTTGCTAATACACTGGATTCATTGCTTTGTGAAATACTTTCTTTTTAATGCTTGTTTATTTGAGCAATAGAGAACAAATGCACAGTAATCCCCTTCTTTTCAATGGAGGCTTCTCTGTTTTTAGGCCAAGAATCCCAAGACACCCCTAAGCTTTCCTGTATTGGTGTTTACAAACAATGGTATAAAACACTTAAATGTTTCTTGGAGAGTTTACATAAGAGGCAATGATACAGTTTGGTAATAATGAGGGCAGTGAATTTTGGAAGCTGGAAAGTCAGCTCTGTAAGTCATCTGTGGAAGGCTAAGCACTACATCTTTGCTTTGTTAGGCTGGTGTTTGTTTAATGTGATTTTTCAGAAAAAGTTATCAGAAAAGCTTCCCCTGTAAGCAGCCCTATGACCTCCAGGAGGCAGGTCAGAGAAATGGAACAGCCCTACTAGTTACAGTGTAGGTTATATCTTTGGCAGTGATCCAATTTTCTCTAGTCTTTATTTACTAGGGAGTAAAATTATTGCCTCATAAAACAAGAGAAATGTCCAGTTACTTCTTAAGTAGGGCCCTATTAACTTTACCACTGTCACCAGTTCCTTCCACAACATTAAAATCTTTCAGCCCTGTGGCAGGGAGGATGTTCCATACCCAGATTTAGTGATCCAAGGACAATTATTTTGAAAACATACATTTCCTTGAAAGACCCAATTTTGAAAGAACTAATTTTTAGAATGATGTTCCAATGAATCACTGGATTCATAACAGCATTTTTCTTTGGAAACCTTTTGCCTACGTCAAAAGTATCAGCCAGGATCTAAAAAAAGTGAGTCTTAATGCTAAGGAAGATTGATTATTGAGAAAGAGAGTTTGATTATCAGAATGTATTACAATGCTTCACTGTACAGTTGTTGAACTAAAGTTTCATTTATTTGAAGAATCTGGATAATTGTCTTCAGTTTCTATCTGATTATTGCTATTGTGTAGATTATCCTTTTAGTTCATACCAAGAGTCAGAATCCCATTTCTGCCTGGTATATAAATAAAGATGTTCTTCTTGCCTATGTTTTCTGGGTGAGAATAAATTGGACCCATTTGAGGAGATGTGATGGTTTCTACAGAAGAGAGAGAGGCTCTTTCAGACTTTGCTCTAATCTGCCTTTGTTATATATTGTCAAGAACTGGCAAGGGACAAAGATCAGACTTAATCAGGGATGACGTTAGTTTCTGATACATGTCTGTTCCCTTTGGTTCTTTAAGTTGAGTCTCTCATAACTAAACATTTGTATCCATTTGCACATTTCTTTGTACCCTTCTCTAATTGTTCCTTTCCTGGGATTTCTTGCATTCAGCCAAGTTGGGTCTGGTGTTTGTAGAGCAGTATCTGAGCTGTTTTTGGCCAATCTGTAATCAGCTGATTTGGGTTAAGCTACATTATCTGTGGTGTGACTTCATAGTATGTTAGCTAGGTTCCTCCAAGAGTAGACCCGGAGACCAGGATTTTGGTGATTCTAGGAAGCTCACCTGGGGCTCAAGTCCACTGGAGATGTCTGAGAAACCAAGAGGAACGAACAGTCTCAGAATTGTCTTCTGGAAGGACAGGGACTATTTCTCATTAGTGGAGGATAACCTCAAAGAGTGCCAACCACCCCCTTGTACTGAGTTGTGTCTATGGTCTGCTGAGCAAGTTTCCATGGGGCCAGAGAAAGTCCTCAGTCAGAAAAGCTGAGAGACACAGGCTTTTGGGTGGGAAAATACCAAAACTGTAGGTAAACTCAGAGATGAGAGGGGAAAATGGGGAGGGGTTCCGGAAGTGTCTGCTACCAACAGTAAACTATAACAGTGCTTTGGAAGAGTAGAGGGCTCCTTCTTTCACATCAAAGAAATGCAGAGGTAGACTTATTTTGGAGTCTTCACAATCCTCAGATGCCCCAATTCTTCCCCGGCCACTGTTTTGCTATCTCTAGGATGGTTTGTCTTCAAAATCCAAAATGACAACAAAATCCAGTAATCATATTCATATATCCCAGGTAGTAGAATTTAGGATGGGACAAAGAAGGCCTGTCTTTCCCTTTTAAGGAGATATTCTAGAAATACAATGAACTATTTTTATCTATCCCTCATAACCCAGAACTTAGCTACTTAGTTATATGGCCACATTCTGCTATAAAACATTCTGAGAAATACAACCTTGATTGCATGTGGCCATATGTCTAACTAAAAATCATGGTCCTATTACTATGAATGGACGAGAGAGTAGGACATTGGCAACTAACCAACTCTGCACTGTAGGATCTTCATTAGTCAGGCTCGCATGGCTCTTGCAGTAGGAGAAATGGTAGAAGGAAGTAGAGTAGAATTATATTGACCCTGAAATTACTATGTCGTATTCCTTTGGTAAGACTGATCATCTTCACAAAACTTTAGATACGTGACCTTGTTAAAAAAAAAAAAAGTTATAATGGATAATTTGATTTAAATGAAAAAATTCATCCACCTGTATTTTGCCTAGTTGTTTTGATAGTGAATCTGAGGTGTAATCCTATCAATGGCAATAGTGATTGTCTTAGTCTGCTCAGGCCACTGTAGCAAAATACCACAGCCTGGATGGCTTAAATGACAGATATTTATTTCTCCCAGTTCTGGAGGCTGAAAGTCCAGGATGAAAGTGGCGGCAGGTTTGGTTTGGCCTGAGGCCCCCCTTCTTGGCTTACAGTTGGTCACTTTCCCACTGTGTCCTCACATCACCTTTTCTTTCTGTGGGCAACTCACTCATGTCTTAATACTCTTACGAGGAAACCAGTCCTAATAGATTAGAGCCCCACCCTGGTGATCTCATTTAACCTCAATTACCTCTTTAAAGGATCTACCTCCGAACATAGTCATATTGGGGGTTAAGGCTTCCACATGTGAATTTGGCAAATGCACAGTTCAGACCATAAGAGTGATAATAATAAATATTTATTTAATGCTTTTATGTATTGGGCCTGATGCTAAGTGCTTTACATAGATTCATTTATTTAACCTTCATAATAACACTGAGTAAGAGATTATACTACTCATTTTTAGAGAAGGGGACAGATTTAAGGAAACTGAAACATGCCTAAATTTGCCTGGGAACAAGTGAGGACAACAGGCTGACATCAGAGCCTGGGTTCATAAACCACCGTGAGATGGTGTTTGTCGTATGAAGCAGAAGACAGGGAGTCCCTCATTTGAGAGATGGACAAGCGTTGTTGGTCCCAGACAGAGAAGCAGTTACAAGCTGTAGGTGATATTGGGGGAGTTCTTTGAAGGGGCCCTTGCGAAGTCGAATCCCCCTCTGCCCCTGAACAACTGGAGATGTGTATCTAAGAATGGCTACAAGATCACTTTATTATTGGTAGAAGCTGCAGGACGTGGCTCTGGGTCCATGGGCCAAATGAATCAGTGAATGAGATTAGGCAGACACAGTTACCTGTGACAGCACTCTGGCCCAGGGCAGGCCTCCAGTCCTCCCATGGGACAGATCCTCAGGAGGAGAAGTGGAAAGTCTGCCTGGGTAAATTTGAAGTTCCCAAAAGGAAGAACATTGGGAGAACCACACTGAGCAAGACTGTTAATTTTTCCAGGTCTAACAGAACCCCCTCCCCATCTCCTCAGCTGGTGCAGAGAGTTAAAAGGGCATATAGCTAAGGAAAAATCCTCTCCTTGGAAACCAGGGGTGAGAAAAAAAGTGTTCCCAAGCAATAGGGTATAGGGAAGTGCTCTTGAGCTTGCCTGGACAGCTGTGTTGTGTTCTCCCAGGTGTCAGCTTTGAGGCTGAGGCAATGGGGATGAAGTCTTTCCCTTTGTTATTTGTGAAAACTTGTTTATGGGATTAATTTTATATTGCTTGGGAGCAATACAAATCATTCAAATAACGTTATGAGGCAATCAGGCTTGGGATTGCATGTCAAGGAGTGGCTACAGTTTGGAAATAAATGGATGCCTTGGTAATACATGTAAGACATTACATTGTGAAGAATAGAAAAGACCAGTATGTAAATATGTAAATCTCCCCCAAAAGAATCCAGGAAATTTCGCTTAGAAAAACAACACTGCTTTCAGTAAGAAAACCAGTAGATTTAATCAAAGCAGTAGGTCTAAACAAAAGAATCCGAGCCAAATAAGAGAGTAGGATTTTAATCATTCTGCTTGGTATGTTCAGCCTATGATGAATATTCATTAACAACTGATCAATACACTATTTTTCTATTTCTTCAAATAGAGTTGAAACATAAAAATAAAGGAAAGTAAACATTTTCTCACTCTCCAGAAGAATAAATCCCACTGCCAACAAATTCTGCCATCTTCAAAAATAATATGTTTCAGCAGAATAATTTCATACAGTTTTATTATCAGGCTGCCTCCCCACCCTCCCAATATTGGGGCACCACAAAGGCAAGCCAGAGTGGAGACTTGAGGCATTTATCCAGAAGAATGAGGCCAAAAATCCCATTTCCCTCCGCCCCCCCAAATTGGTTATGTGAAACAACATTACATTGTTGGCATCGCCCTAGAGAGTGGACTGATTGAGGATTCACTTCGTGGGTGTAGAGTTGCCTCTGGTTTCTCCTGCAGAATCGAATGCTTACATCTATACTTGGGCCCATGCCAAAGTGGAGTTTTAAATTTGTTGTGTGTCAAATTGAGTTTCTCAAAAATTTTTTTCAATTGGTTTCCTCTCCTCGACCACATTTTGGAAATGAAATGTGATGATGAGGTTTAGTCATTTTGTTATTTGATCGTTCTAAATAGCTAATCTGAATAATCCTGCTTCAAATAAATTTTGAGGACTTTTTAATTTTGTAATTGAAATATTTGGTTGTCTGTTAAATAAATTAGGTAGCTAACAGACTTCTTCTTTTCTCTCTGCTGTATATAGATGCAATGTTAGAGATAGGGGATGGGCCAGGCCAGGCCTTCAGAGTTTTGTTTTGTTTGCTTTACTTTTCATTTACCTAGGTAATTTGAGGGAGATAAAATCTCTCTTAAGGGAAATAAAATACCCCCTCTTTTTTTTTCTTTTATTCTTTCTTTTTTCTTTTTCTTTTTACAAAAAGGGTCATCTGGATTACACTGGTGTATAGGGTTGAAAATATGTATTGAACTCTTAAGATGTTACCAGAAAATCATTCAAACTCAGGATACCGGGCAACTCTCTCTCTCTCATTTTTTTTTTTTTTAATTATTCTTTGTTTCTTTTGAGGTTCTTTAATAAATATTTTTTTCCTTGAAGTATGTTTCCCTTAGAACTATAACATTAGAAAAACTCTTGTAATTATGGTTTTATGGTTATTTTGTTACTTGTTCATTTATACAAGCTTGAGGTGTTTTATTACATGTTTTTTGCTAAATAAAAGTAATCTTTTTCTTCAGCCTGTGGAAATGGAAATAGTGAATTCTTTGGCAGGAATACTACCAAAATAATCTTTATATAACTGCTTTTCTGTTTACTCTCAGTATTATCAAAACTGGTATACTAGGGCTTAGTAAATTTTGAACTTCACAATTTAAATCCAATCTTTTTTTTACTCAAGACCAATTTCTCTATTCTTGGATTACCAATTTTTGGAAGCTTGGAGAGAAAAATGTCCTTAAAAGTAGGGCTCTTTCAACTGAAAATGGTGGTTTTATGTATGCTATCACTTAGCTTTTCCTAATGATTTTCAGCAGAAGGATTTAAAAGCAAGTGGAAAGATTGAAGTGACTTTCACTTGCTTAGTTTGGGGTGGAATGTCTTCCAAACACAAATATCTTTTTCCTCTGAATGTGAATTCGGTGCTGATGATGAAAGGGATCATGACCCTGTAAAGAGATTTCTGGAAAATAGACGGTATATGGGTAGACATTCCACCTCTTACTTTGTGAAATCCCCCTGACTTAAAGCATTCCCATTTTGTAGCCCAAAGGAGCAATTCTCTGGGAGTGACCAGAGGTTCTTGAAAAACCTCTGCCACAGCTTTCAGAAACATGTGTGATGCTTGAAGGAGGCGGCTGAAAGCAGTAGCCTTCTGAACCTCAGGAGCTGGACATCCTCAGAATTTTCTTATATGTGTGAATAAATGTATTTCCTTTAAAATGCATGCTAGGGGGGTGCCTGGGTGGCTCAGTCGTTAAGCATCTGCCTTCGGCTCAGGTCATGATCCCAGGGTCCTGGGACTGAGCCCCGCATTGGGCTCCCTGCTCGCCTGGAAGCCTGCTTCTCCCTCTACCTCTGCCTGCCGCTCCCCCTGCTTGTACGCGCTCTCTCTGTCAAATAAGTAAGTAAAATCTTTAAAAAAATTGCATGCTAGGGGCACCTGGGTGGCTCAGCTGGTTAAGTGTCTGCCTGCCTTTGGCTCAGGTTATGATCGCAGGGTCCTGGGATCCAGCCACGGGTCTGGATCCCTGCTTCTCTTTCACCCTCTGCCCCTCCCCACTCCTCGTGTGTGCGCGCTCTCTCTCTCTCTCAAATGAATAAATAAAATCTTTAAAAATAAATAAATAAAATGCATGCTAAATGTATTCAAAATATACTTATGTTAACATCTATTTTCTTGTTATTTTATTTTATTATTTTTTTTTTAAGATTTTTTTATTTATTTGAGAGAGAGAGAATGAGAGACAGAGAGCATGAGAGGGAGGAGGGTCAGAGGGAGAAGCAGACTCCCTGCCGAGCAGGGAGCCCGATGCGGGACTCGATCCCGGGACTCCAGGATCATGACCTGAGCCGAAGGCAGTCGCTTAACCAACTGAGCCACCCAGGCGCCCATATTTTCTTGTTATTTTAAAAATTAATTTTGAATGAGCAAGGAGTTGGGCAAATATCTCTGATGAAGAACTTTGGTTTAAAGTGTTTTCATGTTTGTACAAAAGTCTGAAAATCAGGATGACTAGCTTAGAGACATTAAAAAACTGTCAAGAGTGCTTATCTTCCCATGTTGAAAATGCTTACAGTTAAGTTGGTCTGAGTACTTGGGATTGATGTCCCTAGCATTTCCAATGGTCTTTCTAATCCCATACACATATTTTTTTTTTTCTGTGCATTCTTTTGTCTTCTGTACTGACAAAGGAACCTATGCTCCCCAGTTATTCATTGTGGTATTCTGTTGGGATTTGTATGACAACCAGTTATTCTGAAAACAAAGGGACATTTGCATCTGGATTCTGGGGGCCTGGTAAAATCCCTAGGATATATATTTTCATTCCGGGTCTGATTGAGTATGTAGCTATTATTCTTTGTAAGCTACTCATGGCTAGGTGGGTGGTTCAAAATCCCCAGATGGAAGTGGAGAGACTAGAGGTTTGGCCTGGAATATAAAGCATGAAGTTTAAGTGTTGTTCAAAATGGTTTCTGGCTAGTACTTTCTCCAAAATTAAAATAGCTATACAGACATTGCAATAGGTGAAATCCACGATAATATGTATTTTTTAAACATTTTATTTATTTATCTGACAGAGAGAGACACAGCGAGAGAGGGAACACAAGCAGGGGGAGTGGGAGAGGGAGAAGCAGGCTTCCCGCGGAGCAGGGAGCCCGATGCGGGGCTCGGTCCCAGGACTCTGGGATCATGACCTGAGCCGGAGGCAGCCACCCAGGCACCCCAAAATCCACGGTAATGTTAAGAACTAAGACTGACAACTGCCAAAATCTTGGTGGCAATGCCACTAATGGCCAAACTGGCACAACTCTATTGAAAACCATATTCAGTGACAGAACAGCTGAGTGACTAAGATCCTAGGACAGACTTGGTTCAAAACCTGGCTCTGGCATTGTGCTGCCCTGTGACTTGGGCAGTCCGTTTACTTGGCCTTTTGGTGCCTCCACCAATGAATGGGGGGCATCATGGACTCCTCTTCGTGAATGTGCTGTGAGGCTTCATGGAACCAGCGCACGAGAGGACCATGCCAGCACGTGGGAAGCCACCGAAAGATGTCAGCTATTCATATTCAATGGTCCAGCCATACTGTGTCTGTTGGCATTAGGTCAGAATACCCTTTATCACTTTCTGTCTGCTTATTTAGTAGAAAAAATCCAAATCTTCCAGAAAACCCAGCAGTCATTTATGTGCCCCATTGTCTTCCCGAAGCAGCCACTTCATGGCCTTCTTCCAAACGTGTACAGTTCAGCAAAGCCCTTATTGCCAAATGTAGACAAAATGTACCTCTCTTGACAGCATTGATTTCTGTTGTTTTACTACTGGCTTATGCCCCCTGGGACTCTTAGAAATGTCTCCATTCCTATTATCTCTTCATTAAACAGGCATCTTTTATAATAATTCCGTATCCAAGCTGTGGCAACTCCCCATTTTACCCGAGGAGGACTGAAGCTCAATATACAGAGTGAATCAATGTCAGAATTGGGAAAAGAACTGACTCAGAGTTCAGAGATCTCCTCAGGGTGTCGACCTTAAAGGAATGTCCGTCTTCACCTTCCCGCTCTTCCGATGTTTTTTTTTTTGGTGCCTTTCACTATAGTCAGGTTGAACGTCTTTTAGGTGAGCTAGTAATATTTCCATTTAAATCTCTCTCTCTCTCTACCTGTCTATCTAAACTATCTTTTCACTTTTGTGAAATGTAAAATTTTAGGAGTGCGACAAGGGAAAATGCAGTCTACTTATGTAAGTGATAGAAATTATAAAGAAAAAGATAACTCATTAAGAAATACAAATTCTGCCTCAGTGTTTTGATTGTCTTGAGCATCAGCTGTATCTCTCATGGGTCCAAACACCTGCACGCTTACTTATATCTCCATGACATTAATTAAGCATATGTTTTTATTTACTCCCTTGACATAAAATACATGCTGTCATTTAGGTGCAGATTAGTAAAAAGGTTAAAGATGGCGATGGTTACATATACTTAGATCTCACATTATCACATGTCAGTGGCTTGGCACCATCTCTGCTCCTCCTCTGTGCTGATCTTTTTGTAGGCGTTGAAAGCCTGTGAGCTACATTTTTCAGAATCTCTTGCCAATAGGGTTCTAGGTTAGATTTTGCCAATAAGAGGCACTAGTGAAAGATTCTTTAAAGTGGGAGAGCAGCAGAAAACATCCTGTTGTTCCTCAGGTAGCAGAAGAGTGGGGGTAGTATCTAGAACATTCCTCTGGGCATTTCCCTAGGAATCACTTACTTTTTGCTGTAGGCCGCTCTTACTCTTGCTGGTAGTTTCCCACTTTCCTGAATGCTGGCAGCAGGCCTGAGGACTAGAAGCAGTTTCCCCAGGCCTTCACTCTTTTCAGCCCTCATTTCCTTTTACTGAATCTCTTCTTTCTTGAAAAACTTAATTATTTGGGGCTTTTCTGACCCAAATCTCATGGCCACTTTGAAATTAACCAAAATTAATTCACTATGACCTTTGTCAAGACGCTTCAGCTATCTGGCTTTCATTCTTAAAATGAGTCAGCGGGGTCGTGTGATCTTTTCTAGAGAATTTTGATTCTAGCTGGAATGTGCTCTAGAAAGATGTTTCCTTGGAAGTAAGAGATGCGAGAGAAGTCTATACCAGTGGATGTGAACTGTCCAGATATGCTTATAAGTGAGTTTTGCTCTGCCTACTCAGTCCCAACAAATACTGGTACAACATTTAGAGATTTCATTTTATATACAAAATCTGGCGTTCTGGACTGTCCCTAAAACTCAGAAGGTCCTCCATGCCAGCAGTTGCCTGGAGTCTTGCCCGGCCTCCTTATTCCTGCCAGGTGTGTGCTCTCCCTGTCTCCACATCCTCTTCTCGTCTCTCTGCCTTCTGCAGCTCTGCCCATTGTCATGCGCCAGCACACAAGTGTGTTTTTTCCCTTACAGTAGAGAGTCATTGCTTTGAACTCATGTGTCTACCAAAAGTAGCAGAATTAAAGATGGAGCAAGAGGGCAATGTTGTTGTTGTTTTTTTTTTTTAAACAAGGAAGAACATGGTGTTTTGTGTAGAGTATTCTGCATATTTATTTGAAGTTCCCCACCCACTTCTACCATTTGCTTCATTTGGCTGCCTCCTATAAGCATTTCAGTTGATGAGCCCTGGTTTAAATTCTAGCACTGTTTTTTTTTTTTCACCTTATTTGGGTTACAAAGCCTTTGAAGAGTATCATGAAAATTCTTGGACACTGCCCAGAAAAAAGGCAAGAACACAAACATATAATATTCTGATCACAGGTTTCTTTGAAGTCTTGCATGTAACTAAATTTAATAAGGTCCTTGGCTCTAGAGCAGTACTTCTTGTGAAAATGAAGATTCAGATTCAGTAGGTCTGGGTGATGTCTGATTCTGCATTTCTAACAAGCTCTCATGATAGTGTTTTGGTCTGGGGCTATACTTTGAGTAGCAAGGTTCCAGTGGTTCTTAAATTTTCTTTGGACATTAGAATCCCCTGGAGACATCTTTAAAAAAAGATTGATGCTCAGGCACCGGTATTTTTAAGAAGCTTCCATCTATAGGGCTCGGGAACATTGTTCTCCATCAAAACTCATTTACTGAAATAAGCAGAGCCAGGCAGAGAAGGCTGTAAGAGAGGTCTAGGCATCAGGTGGATGGAGAAATGGAGGTCAGTGGTGCCAACTCAGAAGGCAGGGCATTGCCAGTGACTAACAATTTTGTTTTTCCAGTTCCTTTTTTCTGCAGTGAAAGCAAGAGTGGTCACTTCATCCTTCAAAGAAATTTTGAAATGACCTGCTGTGTTGGGATCATACGGGTGGCTTTGCAGAGCCTACCCATCTTGGGCTCACCTGTTGGTTGGTTTCACAGCCGACCATGAATTGGGGGAAAAAAAGGAGTGTTTGGTAGAGCTGAATTTTCTAGTCACTGTTTATTGTTTCCAAGGCAGTATTCTCCTCTTTGGATATGGCCTTGTCCAAAGCTACCAAAAAGTCACAAAATTTGTCACTGTAGACTTTATGTCAAATGAGAAACTAGTTTGGAGCGGTGTCTACTTCCAGTGTCGGGGGGTGGATGGCTCCTTTCACAGGGAGTCCATAGCAATTTAGGAAAAAAAAAAACATGAGTGTGTAACACAAAAGACACGTGTCCACGACACTACTTGATTTGGGCTTCAAAGACAGAATTGAAAGCTGAACTTCAATGGGTGTCAGATCAGTAGAAAGAAGTTCTCACAAATGATATCACAGCCTGGGTCATTAATGTTCCTCTCCCTTCACCTTACATTGCAACCTCTGTGTGCATGCCTCTAATTAGTGCAGCTCGAACAGAGGAGACTTCTGATGCCAGATGTGTGGAAAATTTCCAAAGAAGCATTTCCATTTTAAAGAGATCTGAAAACATTATCTGAATCAGCTCCCCCTTTAAAAATTCTATTCCTGCGGGGAAAAAGGTAATTATATGCATTTAGATATGGATGGCTTTTGCAAAAAAAAAAAAAAAATTAAATTTTAGTTGACATTGCCTAATCAGAAGGAATTATTTCTTAATCATGAAGTAATAGCCCTAACATCCTTAGATTCAAAGAAACCCTTGAGTAAAATGTAGTTCCTGTTGCTTATGTGTACTTACGAAATGATGTTTTAAAATCTCTTTTGCGCTGTTTTTATTAATTTCACGATGACCCTTCTCTACCATGTAGCCATCATCTTTTGCTCTGTGGTTCCCGACCATCCAATAGAGGTGTATACAAATGGGCATGAGATTTAAAACATATCTCAAAAAACTTTCGGGATATCGCCCATCTCTGTCTGATTCACATCTCTGAGGCGAGGATGCAGGAGATGGGATCCCTCTGAGCAGTAACAAATGGGGCTTCTGGGTGACAAGTGGTGAGGTCTTGAGGAGCCAGCAGCTGCCAATGATCCTCTTTATCTGCGAGGCCATCATCTCTGAGACACACCATTTTCTTCATATAATAGACCTGCACCTGTCATTCAGTTGGGAATGACAAAGAAAATACTTTTCTGCTCTCATCTTCTCTGTTTTCTTGTGATTTTTTCTCTTTTCTCCTGCCCTAGAGAACAGATGTT
This sequence comes from Neomonachus schauinslandi, assembly GCF_002201575.2. NCBI lineage: Eukaryota > Metazoa > Chordata > Mammalia > Carnivora > Phocidae > Neomonachus > Neomonachus schauinslandi. The sequence continues at coordinate 50,796,016 of NC_058405.1, read as the reverse complement.
CTGTGCCCACTCAGGTCGGTTTTACATTGTTTTGGTTTTCAAGGAGTGTTTTTTAACATTCCTGCTGATGATTTAGCATAAATTGTTCTTGTAATTAGCGTGGTTAATGAACTCCCCACCCATCTTTTAGTAGGTAATTACGAAGCCGCTGTATATTAGCTGGTACTGTATAAAGAGGTGGGAAGGGCTGATGATTATGGATTCCATCCTCATGTCTCTAAGACCAAATCCCAAATGGTTTAATCATCATCAATGTCAACCTTTGCCATATCTTCATTCTACATGCCATATATTATAATGTTGCATTTATATTCCATCTTGACTTTGATATTTGCTCCTTCAGAATAGAGGTAACCTGATTAGACAGGGCGACTGGCAGTTGAAAGAAATGTTTTTAAAATATGCATGTACCATCACCAATTTTCCACTAGCGGTTCTCCCTATATCCTACTGTCTGCATTTACCAGAGGCTTGTTTTGTTTTGTTTTGCTTTGTTTTTTGATATAATTATGACTAGGAAAGATTGGGTCTGTGGCAAAAATGACAATTACCAGCAGATTCTTTGTGTATGAGTTCTGTTCTCTTAGGCAGGGGCAGGGAGACAAGGAGGGAAGGATCTCTTCATACAAAATGTGAAGTCACTGAGTATTTCAAATGCACAAATACTCTGTGTGTGTGTGTATGTGTGTGTATTCATATTTAACATAATCCTATTATAAGGATCCCTGTCCTACCTATAATTATTGCCATCCTTTTTCTAGAGTCCTTCTCTCTGGCTACTTCATGTCAACTGCTACTTCAGTAATATTGGGCAGTCACTGATGGGAGAGACTTTCCTGAGCCAATTGACCACTGATTTTCATCTACTAGGTATGTTACTGCACTAGCAGATGAGAACATATAAAAAGAGGTGGTTGCAAGGTATAGAAGGAAACAGAATAATTGGTTAGTCTCAAATTAGAAGAAACATTTGGCATCAAATTTACAGAGGAGTAGGTACCTTTTATAGGCACAGGCTATAAATTCAGTATCCAGTCCCTGACTTCTTCCAATTTGACATAATTCTAATTGTAAAAAAAAAATGGACAGTAGCATATGAAACATTTAAGAGCCAAATTTAAGGCTATGTCTAAGATAGGATACTACTGCAGAAATTGTTATAAGACAATAGGTAGTTGCTTGCCAAATGATGCTCTCCACATTAAGTGTTATGAGTTCCAGTGGGGAGGCACTTTCTATATGTTAGAGTGGTCCTGGACAATTTTAGCAAAAAAAGACAATAACTGGTCCTTCTAGCCTCTTTTTAGATTAACTACTATATAATGCCAAAGGACAAAAATTTAATGTATACAGACTTCAGGTTAGAAGTTATGTGTTTCTTGATAGAAGGCATGGCCTAATTCCCCATCACAGTCAAGTCACTGGACGTTATATATGTACAAATGTGCCATAAATAACAATGCCCTTTGCAAAGCTTATAAGAAATTCCTTACCCAGTCGGCCATCACCTCTACTTATTGCCCTTTTCCTCCCACGCCATTTCTCTCTGGTCAAAGCACTATCTCTCCTGAACATGAGACACTAGTTTTTCTGATTTTTAGGACAGCGTATATTAGGTATTTAGAGCTTTATTGAATATCAAATTTAATTATTATAAGAGGCTGAGGGTGTTGGAAAAGCCACTGATACTGAAATTGGACAATTGGATGTGTCACGCAGGGTTCTTCACTGCCAACAACAGAAACTGACTATGGCTAACTTAGCAGACAGGGGATTATTGCAGGGCTATTGGGTAGCTCATGCAATAAACAGTAGCTGGGCTCCAGGCAGCTGGGTGGTTTCATCTTTGTGCTTAGAGGTCTCCCCACTTGACCCTCACCACCACTGTGCTGGGCACAGAGCTCCCCATTTGCTCTGGGTGGCGCGTGATGCTCCCTTTGCCTTTCATTCCTCCCTCAAGTGTTAGGGGCCAGAGGAGGAGCCTGTGATTGGCAAAGTCTGTGTCATGGGCTTGTACCCTAATCCCAGAGAACTGGGAGAAGGAGATCAACCCCTTTCTGCTTCTTTGATATCTGTGACTATAGACATTTACTGAAACAATTGTGAGAGATAGTGCTTTGACCAGAGAGAAATGGCGTGGGAGGAAAAGGGCAATAAGTAGAGGTGATGGCCGACTGGGTAAGGAATTTCTTATAAGCTTTGCAAAGGGCATTGTTATTTATGGCACATTTGTACATATATAACGCCCAGTGACTTGACTGTGGTGGGGAATTAGGCCATGCCTTCTATCAAGAAACACAAAGTAGTGCACCCCGCTAGTGCTGATGAACAAAAATGGCAAAAGTCCATTGCATGTGGGTTCAATTGTGTCTCTTTTTCCCAGTTGTGTGAGCTGTGGCAAGCCACTTAAATTTTATGAACCTCAATATCTTCTTTAAAATTGATAGTTTCTGGGGCACCTAGCTGGCTCAGTCAGTGAAGCGTGGGACTCTTGATTTCCGGGTTAAGTTTGAGCCCCAAGTTGGGTGTAGAGATTGCTTGAAAATTAAACCTTGAAAAAAATTTGATAGTTTGTGATGCTGTGAAGATTAAATAAAGTGACACATGTAAAAACTGTTTGCAAACTGGAAAGCGCCACAAAATGTAGAAATAATGACTACCCCAGTGAAATATTTCTGTAATCTCCCAGGGTACCATGAGCTTAGAAATTCACAAGGTCTGAAAATAGTAGCTCCAACTGACCATGTCAAGATTTGATTGCATGCTCTCAGGTGTCTCCAAATATGAGATGTTAGGGCAATGTCACTAGGGATGGGCTTTAAATGATGTTGTATGCTGATTAAAAGAAAGCACCTGGGTAGCTCAGTTGGTTGAATGTCCGACTCTTGATTTCAGCTCAAGTCATGATCTCAGGGTCCTGGGATCAAGCCCCTCGTTGACGTCCACACTCAGCGGGGAGCCTGCTTCTCCCTCTCCCTCTGCTCCTCTCCTTGCGTTTGTATGTGTGTGTGCGCATGCTCTCTCTCTCTCTTTCTCAAATAAATAAATAAAATCTTTAAAAAAAAAAAAAAGGAATTTGCTTTTCTGCCTTTCCCACTTATTCAATGGAAGGCAGCTGGAGAGGTTCTCTGTCACCATACTCTTTCCTGGAGCTGCAAGAGTAACTATTTGAAGCAGGAACAGCATAGGAATAAAAGTAAGGCATTTGGGGATTGGCCAATCCACTTTACTGTTCCTGGAAAACGGAGTTTCCATAGGCACTTCCTCAGGACCCTTCTGTTGGCATGACTCCCGTGGAATTATCACAGATGCTCTCCCTGAATGTCCTTTATTACTGTGTGCATCTTGTTCCCAACCTTATGCTTTTTACTGGGCACAGGGTATGGGAAGAAAGCAGGAAGACACTGTATCACCACTTGTGTTTATTTTCTGGATTGACATGGTGGCTCTCATTTGCAGCAGGGTTCTATTATCCCCTAGAGGCATCCTTCTAGGAAGGGGATGCCTTCTGTGAGGTGCAGCCAGAGCAGACGTGCCTTAGATGACGGCTTCAGAGCATGGACTTGCGCGTGTCGAGCGACTTGGTACAAAGTGGGCCGTCACGTGACACAGTTGAGCTTGTCCCCTCACTGAGGATGAGATGAGGGGCCTTCAGTCCACCAATGCCTGCTTAATTTGTTTTGCAGGGTCTCCTTCCAAGGGCTAGATAATTGAACTCTGTGTGGGAGGCCTGCACATGATGAAATGCGGCCCATTACCGTCTCCCCAAAGCGGGCGATGCTTAGTCAGTGGGTTTTGTCCCTAATAAAAAGATGAAGAGACAGTGAGTTCCCCTTTTGTGAAGACCTGAAAAGCTCTGGGAACTGGCAGGTTCTCAATTTTGATTTTTATTCTAATTATATAGTGAAAACAATTCACAGAATTTGGTGTCTAATTTGAGATATTTTAATCCCAGTCTCATCCATTAATTTGTTAAGACCATGTGGAGAGAGAAACTTGAAAGCAAGTTCTCCCTGGCAGGAAAGCCTTTTCAGGGCCTAGATGAAAAATCTATCTTAATCACATATTCACTTTTCCTGGAGCACCCTGAACAAAGAAAACCACAGCACAGGAATGAGCCTGAGCGCAATTCCTATTTCACGTAGTGGTAAATCACGCCGGGTGTAATCTCGACCCCTTTCTATGACTAATCATTTCTGCATCCCACAGCAATTAATTGTGCAATGTTAGGAATCCCAACCACTGTGGGTCTCCATCTGCCCATCAATACAATGATAGTGTTGCACTATTTGATCTTTAAGGCTCCTGTCAGATTTTTAGAGATTTCTCTTTTAAAATTTTATCTTATTAAAGACAATGTCAGAGAATAAAAACAATGCATTGTCATTTATTCAAGTTTGTCTAACATTGATGTCTTAGTACTTCAAGCTTAGAGTCGTTTATTCTCAGACTTTATTATTGAAGACTTACGAACACAGATTCATGTGTATAGTGAATTATAACTCCCCCCCCCTTATTTGGGGATAAACTGGAAATAAAGTACATCTATGTTGAGTAAAAAAAAAAAATCCAAATTTCCTTTTGTCTTTTAGATTTTAAATGCTTCTCTGTGCTCTCCCTCTCCTCCCCTAAACCAGGCAGGCATGTTCTTTGTGTCAGTAATATTAGAAGCAAATGCATGGTGTGTGTGTGTGTGTGTGTGTGTGTGTGTGTGTGTGTGTAGGAGATGCGCGGCATATAGCGCATGAATTAAATAACGAGTGAATATTCAAACAATGTTTCTATCTTACAGATGGTCTTTGATAGAGTCACATAAGAGCCAACTGAGCAAGGCAGTTCTTGTGATAATAAACCATTATCAGTTCTATTATATATTCCCTCTTTACTCATGGGTAAAATATATTTCCGTGCGACAACATATTTCTTCTCTGCCATTACCATTGGTCTTCACCCGCACCCTCAAAGGGCACTAAGTGTCTTTTAAAGTTGGAAAGACGTGACATGTGTAAGCCTGATATCTGAATTTTTGTAACTCCCTGCTCCTCTCCCCACCACTGCTGAAACCTGTACAAGTCTTTGTGCTCTTACTTTTCGAAACAGCAGCTTGTGATGTGATGTGGAATCTGAGGTGTGAGAGATGGGCTGTATTAGTGGATAAGCTCATGTTTTTATATAGAAACAGGTCATGTATTGGTAGGAAATCTTACCTGCTACAGAATCCAAGCAGAGTTGAAGGGCAGACGACAAAAATCAACACAGAACTCTCTGTTGTTTTCTTTCCCCTTGTCGTTTTAGGAAATTTCTCTTATCACTTTGATCATGCTACTTTGTGGAGCTGTTTGGGCAAATCCCCACTTTTAGACAGGCCCACTAACTTCAGCCTAATAGGGTCATATTTATGGGGCTGGAGGCTCTGCCGACTGGCTTCATTCCCCCAGGAAGTAACTCTTGGCTCGTTCTGGCAGGGACATTATAAGCTCACAGGCTTTATCAAATCTGTGAAACCAAGTGTGATTTACAGCTCCAGCTGGGGCAAAGAAACATACAGCAGTTGGGTTCTAAAATCAGTAGCTTCCTCCCTGAAGAGGTAGAGGGAATTTGAGTCAGAAGCCAACAAATAAGACCAATTTCAGCTTATCTTGAAAATTTCCAGACTTATTCATAAATTTGACAGGAGTGTTATCGGAGAGAAACACTTTGAAATGATGAAAAGTAAACACTCGATATAAGACCCAGAGATGGGGATCTCTTTCAGACGGCTGGGCTTGGTGCAGAGGGCCACGGTGACAATGGAATATGATGCCACATCCTCTCCCTTTTATGTTCCTTTAAACAGCCTGTGGCAGTGTGGATAGGGTGGGAACTAGTCAGTCAAAAATGTACTTTGAATGTTTAAAATTAAGAAATAGGGGAGAGTTGAATGGGAAGTAATGAGGATTTTCTTTCTCGCTCGCTCTCTCTCTCTTTTTTTTTTTTTTTGACAAAGAAAAATGTTCAGGAGGACACAGTGGACAGAGTTTCCATTTTTATTATTTCTCTGAGTAGTAAATGTTTACAAAATAGGAGGGATTTCTTTGCCCTTTGACATCTGCTCTATTAGTAAAATCAAGTTGAGATGGAAGACGAGCAGAACTCTCCCTGATTATCCCATTTGATAGTTTGACAGTATGACCAAGAAATTGTTTAAATTATCTTGGGATACAATATTAATATATCCAGAGAAAATGATAGATTTTTCTTAATTTTAAGCATCAAGGAACTTAATTATTTCCCACTGCCCAGAAGGCCCACTATCTTTTAAAAAAAATGTCTACCAAAAGTAAACCTTATTCAGTAACCATTTATCCTTTCTCATGTTTTTATTAATAAAAACTTGGTCAGAGCCAAGTTTCTGGTTGGTTAAACTTCTGATCAGCTTGTAAAAGGTAACCAGCTTTGCCATGCTGAGTTAAAAACCCAACATAAAACAAAGTGCTTTGTTATGTCTGCTGACCCATTCGGTCTTGCCAAGAGTAAATGTGTGTGCGCACGCATGTGTGCATGCATGTGCACATGACACACACACGTGCGCCATTTTGAAATGCCAGATGTTGTTGGAGAAGCCTGTTCATCACCTTCAAGGATACCTAAGTCACTTAAAACATCGTGGAAGCTGTTGAACAATCTCAACTAACACAGGAATAAATAATCTGTTTTAAAGTAGTCCTAAGCAAAACATTTAAAAAATACTAAGTGAGTAATTATGGTAGCAAGCAATTTCACAGAGTACTGTGGGGGGTAATCTTTATCTTTTAAAATAGGGGATTGTTTCTGTCATAAAGGAGGCAGGGCAAAGGAAAATTTAGCCTTCCACCAGGAACATGTAGACCATTCAGGCAAAAAGAACAAAATTAAGAATTCTGCTCTATGTGGAAAAACAAAGGAACCTTGACCTGAGAATCTTGGATCCCCATTTTTAGTCCTGAAATGTTCAATGAAACACTGGGAAAAGGAGAGGTGAACTCTGTGCTTGACCATTTCCCTGAAGCGTGGGCGTCCTCAGTGCCCAGCATGACAGACTTCCCCTCTGCCAGGATTAAGTGTGTGTGTCAGGAGGCGTGGCCTAGGAGAAGCACCAGATTTTGTTGCCACACTTGGCCCGGCAGCCAATGCATCTCCAAAAACTGACATTCATCCCATGGCGCACCTTTGAGGGTGAGATGACAAAGCTTTTTTCTTTCTGACATTTTAATTTTCACTTCTCCCAAGGAATCCTGCCATATTTCTAAGTGGGTACAACACATAGTACTTAATTTATGCATTTAAGTAAGCATATCTGACAAAACCATAAAAGCTGCATAAGGTTTATGTGAGTAAATTGCCACTTCTTGAACTTTGAAATTTGCATGCATCGTAAGTTGGGAGTTTGCTAATTAACTCTATGCACATGCCCAGAAATAAACTCACAAATATTGTTTCTTGTCACTGAGGATGTGTTTCAAGTATGCCAAACAAAATGCACCTTCCAATGATATATCTAGGTCAAAAAATATTGTGTATCATAATATTTTTAGCTTTGTGGTCTCACCGTTTTTCACTACTTGGCACAGTTGTCTTGAGAATATTTTCTATTGGTGGTTGTCATCTGTGTAGAATAACAAAGTAGAATACTTGTTTTAATCCATACAATCCCTTTTGGGGGAAAACTTGCAACTAGTATACCCACTGGAGACAAACCATTAGATGTTTTGCCTATTGGACATAAATGAAATCCCAGAACTTTAGAATAAGGAGTATAAAATTTAGGCATTAGCTAAATTTCTGAAAGACAAAAATCACAAATATAGGGACCCGAGGAAGAAATTTTTTTTTTTTTCACATAACAGTCCAAAGGTGAGCAGTTTAGGCTTATGGGGCAGGCTTTGCTCATGACAGTCATGCTGGGACCCAGGTTCCTTCCATCTTGTGGCTCCACCATCATTCAGGGTGGTGTCCGTGTCTGAGTCACTACCACGTCCACATGCCAGCCAGCAGAAGGAGAAAATAGAGGGAGGCATAGACTGGCAGCTTCATTCCTAAGATGATAATGTGGAAGTTGGCCACAGCACTTCTGCTCACATCTGACATGGGGCCATGGAGGGGCCACAGGTAGTGAAGGCTATCAGAAATCCTGAGACCTGATTCTACTTGTCACTCTGGCTGGCAAATCCATAGAAACAGGTGAATCATGGTGGATATGATGGGGAAACACCATGAGGTTTCATACATCTTCATTTCTAGTGATTTAATAAAGAATTGATAAAATAAAAGAAGTTAACCATTCAAGAAACTTAAAATAGCTTTCTCTTGATCTAAGAATCATGTAAATTAATGGCATTCATATAGCTTAGATATAGATGTAGTTTCTCTTTAGTGTGTTTTTATTTTGAAGATAATTGGAAGAGGTCCGCCCCAAATTTTCCTCATAACTGATGAATCTGACTTCTCCTAATGATCCTAAGAAAGGATACATTGATTTGTTGAACAAATGTTATTTATTGTACATTTATTGTACACCTCCTGTGAACCTGTCATTAGGATAAGCACAAGATACAAAGGAATAATCACAAAGGTCTCAAAGGTCAAGGTGGGCAAGATTCCTGGGTCCAGTTGTTCTGAGATTATAAAACTTGGGTATGAAGTGCTCTCCACTCTGATCTTTGCAATACCACTGGATATAGTATTTCTAAATCTTCACTCTTTTTTTTTTTTTTTTTTTTTTTAAGATTTTATTTATTTATTTGACAGAGAAAGACACAGCGAGAGAGGGAACACAAACAGGGAGTGGGAGAGGGAGAAGCAGACTCCCCGCCGAGCAGGGAGCCCGATGCGGGACTCGATCCAGGGACTCCAGGATCATGACCTGAGCCGAAGGCAGTCGCTTAACCAACTGAGCCACCCAGGCGCCCTCTAAATCTTCACTCTTACCTGAAAGAGAGATGAAACAATAATTTGGGGGCCTTCTGATTCCCTAATTAGTTGAATGTTTCGTGATCACCCATTATCTATCAGGCATGGTGCTAGGGTCTAGGAAAACAGTGGTGGAAGATAGTACATGCCCCCATGAAGCTCATGCTCCCTGTCACTGATTCCCAACCACTGACCTCAGAGCTACTATGCATATAAGCCTGCTAAATTTCTTATTCAGCAATAGTAGCAGATGCTACAGCTCCAAACACAGTGATCTTCCAAGTGTTTCGTCACTCAAATGGGGGCCCCATACCTCGTACTCAACCATTGGTCTAAAAACATGTTGATTCAGCCGAAAAAAGAAGCAGAGATTCTGAACTCTAGGAAATATCCTGGGGTCCAGTCAGCGATTTTAATTCCATGTCAAGGGAATCCTAGAATCTCTTCTCTCAGAAGCTTCCCATGTGATTTTCACAAGTAGTCAGTTTGGAGAATTACATTTATGCATGTAATAGGATTCGCTTCAACACTTTTTCAGCTTCTCTCTTTCTGGTGCATGACAGCCGGTGGGTCTCCTGGGTTTTATTGATGAGAACTTGAAACCCGCCTAGTGGTTTGTGGCTATGATGACCCATTACTGGCCCTCCCCTCAGTGTTTAACCACAAATTTTGCCTTTGCCCTCTGCCACCACCTTTAGGTTTAGCTTCCCAATGAATTCCAATATTTAGAGCATTTTTTTTCTTTACACTAAATACATAGATGGTTCTCCACCATCAGCCTATCCCTTGGTTTTGGATTAATTGTAAAAGCACTTTTAAGTTTCTACTTTAAGCAAAGCACAGTACATTACAAATGCATTTATGTATTCTCTTAAAAAAGTGACTCCAATTAATCTCCTCACCATGATTCAACATATATCTAAAAGAAAAACCATCATGCATCCATCAATCATCTGAAGACTTCTCCCAGCTGGAGAGCTGATCAATTTAAGGACATTCACTTATTTTTCTGTGCACGGAGAATATGAACTTTTCATTGCATTTTAATTCATGTTTCTCCCCCTTTTATTGTCACATTACCTGTCAAATATGAACTTTGTATCCAAAGGTTCTTTTCCCTTATAAAGCAATGTGAATATTTGGTTAGCGATTTTTTTTTCCTTCTAACATTATTTCCCCCCAAAGATACCGCCTAAAATGACATTTTGACTTCCTTTATTTGTTTTATAACAGATATAGAGTCAAATTGAGAGCAAATAAGAGTGTCTTCCCGAAGCTCCTTTTAGAGGCCATCGAAAATATATGGAATCTGTTTGCTTGATTTTAAACCCCCAAATCTGAACATCATTCTCAAGTTAAAGCTGTCCCTGAGGATGGATGACATTTGATCTAACAGCTATAGTACTCGGGTGAGGCTGTTCTTTCTATACGGTTTCAAAGCTAGAAGCTCAGAAAATCCATTAAAGCCAGAGTCAGAGCAGAAATAAAGGTGATGACATAGCCATTTGAGGTGAGAAAGGTGAGCTTCTTCAGAGGGTTTCAAGAAAGTGCGTAATGAAAACAATTTTGGAGCCATGCCTCTGTGGTGTTCCCAGCTGCCTAACTCAGATCTCCCAAGGATGAGATGCAATGCGACCTGATTAAACCCTCATGATGTTCTCACCGGCTCACCTCTCTCAGATAAACACCCCTCTTTTAATGGTGCCCTCATTTCACAGGGCCGGTTGAACTCTGCTAATATAAGGGCTGCTTCACGATGCCATTCTGAGAAGGGTGCTGAGCACCAACGTGCCCGATGCCTGCCCTCCAGAGCACATCACAGAATGAGGGAAAATCATCTGCACCGTGGCCACGGAATGGGGAGGGATTCAATGTACTGGTAGTATTGCTGCAAAAGTTACCTATGAACTTTCACTAGAAATGATTAAGAAATGCCCCCCCCTTTTTTTTTTTGCCCCTGGCTCCCAGCCTCCTCGACCGCTTTTAGCTGAGCAAGATCTCCATCCGTCCTCAACAACCTTCCTGCTCCACCAGCCTAGGCATTTAGACTCTTCTCCACTAAGCACAGGGCTATCTTGTATTTCTTATTCCAGACAACTGGTATTAGCCATCTTTGGGGCTTACTGTTGGTAGTCTTGTCACTCAGATTCAGCAACAGACATGAAGGCTCCTTTGATTATATTTCAGTTCCTTAACAACTGTTCTATTACCTCATCTGATTGCTAAAAAGCCATAGAGGTTCTTCTCTTGTTAAATGTAATTCTGTTGCAATTACTGTCAAATATTGAATTAAAAGTGGTTAGCTCATTAACAGCTCACCCCCAACAATCGATTAAAAAAGTTTGGTTTTTTTTTTTTTTTTTTAATATGAAGATGGTTGGCATTTACTTATGAAGTCCCTTCTCCTCTTGGAATCTAATTATAGTGGCTAGGAATGCTCATTTTTCACTTGGTCTCTGAATTCCTGGGGTATGGGGGCTATGCCGTAGGAACAGGGAGGTGTGGCCAGGAATCACCTCTGAGGGGAGGCCCGGTCTGGCAGTGAGCCAGCTGAAGGTGTGGGGTGCAGGATCAAAGGCAGGGCTGTCTCCAGCCTCCGAGGGGTTCATCAGGATGTGAGAGGGTGGGCTTCCTGATGTGGTGGGCAGAGCTGAGGTCTGGGGAACACAGGAACGGGTGATACTTGAAAATACAAGGCAGGGGGACAGTGGCACTTAGCAGTGGATAAGCAGAGAGCAGGGCAGTAGCCACTGGGCTGACTTCAGGTGGAAAATGGCCAGATTACAGCAGGACCCCGCCTTGGAAGGAGAAGGCATGGTAAACTAGGCAGGTAACTTGGAAAGTAATCATAAATAGCAGTAAAAATATGCTCTATTTCTCCTAATCCATTTTCACCATAGCATCTGGAGTGAATCTTTTAAAAATGCAAAGCACATCACACCACTGTGTCACCTAAACTTGTCAGCGGCTTCCTAAAGCAGTGTTCTTAATCTCAGAACGTGCAAAGGCATTGTCCAGGGATTTTGTTAAAATGCAGATTCTGGTTGGGTGGTCTGGGGTGGCGCCTGAATTTCTGCATTTCCAACGAGCGCCAGGTGATGCCAGGACCACACTTGGAGGAACAAGAACTCGAAGCACAATCAAAATTGTCCCACCCCCCTTCACCCTGTTCTCTCCCTTGGATGTCCACGTTCCAGCTGCTCTCCTGTCTTTGCCGCCTCGTAGGTCTTGTGGTTTCTGTTCCCTGTGCTTGGACTGCCCACGTCCGGCTCTTCTGGCTTCTCCTTGTCTGGCTGCAGCTTAAATATCCCCTCCTCACAGTGGCTCCCCCGACCACCCTCCTTCCTGCTTATTCTCTATCAGAGTCACTGTTTCTTCTGTCATTGCTAGGCCTTACTCAATGTATAACCATTTATTTATTTGCTCCATTACTGTATGTGTCCCCAGTTAGGTGTAAACTCCCAGGGAGACACGACCCATTATTGATATGTTTTCCACTGTATCATTTATTAAGTTCAACCTATGTGCTAGACACTACGCTACCTGACTTACATTTATCTCATTTATTGCCAGCATCAGTTCTGTAAGTTAGGTCTTTTTAATCGCTAGTTTTCAGACACAATAATTGACACCCCTTAAAAGTAGCAAACAGAGACTTCAAACATTTGAGCCTCATGGAGATCCGGAGAAAGGGTTATAGCTTGTGCTGCTTCTGACTCTCTTCCTGCCTTTCACCTGTGGGTGGAGGTACGTAGATGGTATGACCTCTCCCATCTCCACGTGGTCCCCGTGGGTGCACTGCTTAGGAGGGGACAGCAATTCCATTCTTGATCCTTCCTTGCATAGCCGAGCTAATCCGATGCCAAAGACATCTGCTAAATACTGCAGCAGAGCAAAAAGAAATTCAATAAGGCAAGTAACTAGACTTTATCAACATTACCTACTACCGCCGACTGCTATGTATTGTGCTCCCGCCCCAGGCCACCTGCTTAAAAGGTAAGATCAGTCAAAATGACTCGGGAGAGATTTCTGTTCCCAGGGCAAAGGTGTAGCTTACCTTGGATGGGCATGTGTGCCTCTGAACCACCTCTACCATCAGTGACCAGGAGCAGGAATGCTCTGGCAGTTCCTGTTTTCTCCTTTCTGTAAATAGAAATTCCAGGAGGAGAGCATCTTGACAGTATTTGGCACCTGGGGTCCATATATAGCTTTTCCGTGCAAGACAGAGCATTTGTAGGCGTTGCTTTACTGGGGAGGACATTTCAGGGTTGAGAATTTGAGTATTCTGTCTTTGGTGCTCTGGATGACCCTGAGAGGGGGCGGATGAGGTCTCTTACATAATTTTGTGTAAAAGTAAACATTTCGTTTCTTATGGTGGAGGGAAGAAAAGAGGAGTGGGAGATTTGGGGCTCTGATTCTAAAGCCCTTTCAAAGACCGCCTTAGCTGCTGACCCTCCTCGAAGGCAGGAGTGCACAGGGGCCTTCTGTGTGCTTGTTATTTTTGATGGATTGCAGTCTAGCTGCAGGGCAGGAAGCTCAAACCCCTGGGGTCGCATCACTGTAGCTGGCAAAGAAGTGGAGGCTTGAAACGGCTTGGCTTGTTGTAGCCAGACCAATGAGAGTTTCGGGTACTGTCTTCAGGATCCCCTACTCTTCCTTCTTCACGCACACCCCAGATGTAAAGAATCACGCCAAATTGCACTCCTCTCCCACACCCTTCCCCACATACCCTCACGCTGAAGATGAAAATTGGTCTCTAATTGTTGGATACAAGCTTGGCTAGCTTTGAATTAACAGCTAAAGCTGTATTCATTAATCTGAGCAGGGAAGAGCAGGCAGACTGTCACAACACGGCTCAGTTCAGTAGTCATGCAGAGCAGGTGAGGGAATGGGAGGCTCTCTGGAAGTGCGGCAGCGATCCCCATCAGCCCCATCAAGCAGTGATGAAGAGGGGAAGGCGGCCAGCCACAGGACCGCCAGGAGATGGATGGCATACCTCAAAGTCCACTGTCGCAGGGGCATCCCAGCAATGATCGATGGTTATCTACAGCAATTAAACTTCAGAGCTTTTAAATGTCACTCTAGAATGGAATGCCATCTCATAAAGGTGTTGTTTAACATTTATCAAACATGGGGACCGGGTGGGGGTGGGGGGCCGTGGAGTAATTCTTTGGGGAAATGTTAGAGCTTTTGAAGTGAGACAACCATGAGAATGAAATTTGATACTGTTCTAATGTGTTGTCTTCAGTATTGAAATAAACTGGAATAGAACCTCTTTGGACACTGCGAGATGGTTTATAATGTTGGGATTTAGTGGGGGTGTGGTGGGAAGAATATACGAGAAAGGGTCAGGAGAAGCAGTTGTCACCCGTTGCTTTTTCACTTGTGACGATGTGTCTTGGATAAATGACAACTCACCTGTGTAAATGGGGGAGGTTCACCACCCCCAATGTGTTAGAATCACCTAGGGAGCTTTTAAAACATATCAGTGATTGGGACTTACCTGATCCGTTAGTTTAGGGTAGGATGGATTACATATGTATTTGTAAAATCTCCCCAGGTGATTAATAGGTACAGTCAAGCTTGAAAACCACTGTATTAGATAACCTTAAGTTTTTTCAGCCCTACATTTCCATGATTTTTCTGTCTTATGGGGATATTCTCAAAGTAGATGGCACTTGCTAATTAAAAAAAAAAAAAACAACTTTCCATTGGAACAACATACAGTGTTAAAGGACAATGAGACGGTGGTTAATGTTTTTTCTGTCACCAATCTGTATTTATTCATTCATTGAATCATAGATTGAATAACTCTTGGCAATTATCAAATTCAAGGTTGGAAATATGAGGGTGCTTGCACACCGAGCAGCGGGCAGAATGAGGAGGTGTGGAGGTGTGTTGTATGGATACCAGCCTCTATCAAAGGCAGTTGGAGCAGAATTCTCAGAATATCAGAAAATTACCAAAAAAGTTATTGACACTCCATCCTCCATTTTGGCCTTCTTGTCTGTTTATTTCTCTCTTCTGTTTCTAGCTCGATGGTGGCATGATATGACTGAGATATTACCAGATGCTTTTAAATGTCTTTCATGTTTCCTTGCTCCTTCTTCCCTTCCAGCATTCAAGCAGTTAGCTGGCTTTGTGGTTCTCACCTCAGGGGAAGGATGGGGGGGGAGAAAAGTCATATGCAGGGATGTACGTTCCCCAAAAGGGCCCTTTTAGAAGATTGTTCTAATAGAGGCTATGCCCTCCAGAGTATGGATTCCTCAAGGTAGAATGATGAGGAAGGAAGGGGAAGGGAGAACAGAGACCTCAGTGTGCCCAGGAGATGGGGAGTGGCCTGGCTTTGTTTGTAGGGAGCACTGTGGAGGCAGAACCATGTAAGTAGAGGGTGTGAGACCTAAGGGCAAAACACTTATGTCCACTTTGTCAGGGAAAAGCCCAGTGAGGGGAAGGCTGTGGGGTCCGTCTGAGAGCACATGCCCCAGACAGCTCATCAGATATTCCCCCATCCACAGGCAACAGAAAGAAATCAGCAGAGCTGAGGGGGCCACTGGGACAGGGTCATCGCTATGGCGTAGCTGACAGCAGAGCACCAAGATGGACGATAGGTAGCTGTTGGTGCTTGCAAAGATGAGTGACATGAGGCCAGACAGCCCACCCCTTTGCCTTGAAACCATGTAACTCCAAAGAGCAAACGGAACTGGAATGATGTGGTAGGATAGGGTACTCGAATATAAATTAAATTGCCTTTAAAAATCTTTGGAGATGTAAACCTTTATAGTATGTCCTTTTGGTAGAAGTAAGGGATAAAAATGAATCATGTAGTAGAGTTTGACAAAGACACATAGCCATGTGTGATTGGCACGACAGTCAAGATTCTGTGGAATTTTAAAATTGATTCCCATCCAGACTAAG
Organism: Neomonachus schauinslandi; assembly: GCF_002201575.2. Classification (NCBI taxonomy): domain Eukaryota; kingdom Metazoa; phylum Chordata; class Mammalia; order Carnivora; family Phocidae; genus Neomonachus; species Neomonachus schauinslandi. Next base: position 50,780,170 of record NC_058405.1, on the reverse strand, counting down.
GCCCCTGCTCTGCTCAGAGAATTCTGTTGCTTTAAATGAAAGGCGAACAGGTAGAGAAGCAGATCTGTAAGAGATAATTCCATTTGCAAAAGAAGAAGTCTAATCTATTTTCATGCCAAAGTGTAAAGGACTCTTCACTTTATTCATCACTTCATTAATCTCATTTCAAAAGGGAGGGCCAGGGCTGAAAACAGAGGTTATTCACATTTCAAACAAGCTCCTTAGGCATAATGAGTGAGCAAAGCATTCAACTGTTAGACTTTGTTGCTTTCCTACCAGCTGGAGACAAGTACTACGAAGGTCATGCTATTTAATCTTACATACAGAGAGATGCATATAGTTGGGGTTGGAGAAGAAATTATTTTGAAAAATGGCAAATTAGAGATCTGTGACGCACTGAGGAGCAGGGCAGAGTTTGGAAGAACAGGAATAGTTCAGTGGTATCTTTTCCCATCTTGTTTTAGTCTCAGAATGACTGAATGAAAAATACCATGGTAAGCCGTGAGAAATAGCGAAAGTCGTATATCCCAAACACCATTCTGCAGCAAAACGGAGGGGTTTGGAACGACTGGAAATACGTCCACCCCAGGAATTTCCAGGACATCTGGTAAGTCAACAACATTATCACAAACATTATGGCCAACAATGTGAGTTCTTGCAACAATGTATTCATTTTCCAAATGTTCCAGCTGAGAAAGCCACACAGAACATTCCCACCATCTAGCAGATGGCTAATGGGGAAGCCAATATTTTCTGTGGAAAGCAAAGTTTCTTCTTCTAACATTAGACAATTTCAGCAGAGAGAACAAATAAGCATTTGTTTTTGTATTCTATTCTCTTGCACTCATAAAGAGAATGCATTATAGACCATTAATTTTAAAAGTGCATAAGAAAATGAGTTTTTCTTTGAGATTACAGAACTAAGACACTTTTCAGTCCAGAAATGTCTGGTGGTGGGGACAAGGGCTACTGCTTCCGCATCTAGCCGGAGAGGCAGGGGTTAGGGAAAACCTTAAACATTATTTATTATTATTGCTGATTGATGGGCAAAAAACCAAAACAAAACAAAAAACCTTAAACTATGTGGGTGGAAATGAATTTGCGCCTACCTACATCAGATTTACAAGTGACTTGTAGGATGTGGAGATTATGAATGAGATTTTACTTTCATAGAAAATGAAATGAAATGAGCAAGGCATGGTTGCCAAGTTTGTTTTAGGAAAGAATGGGAGCAGGTGGTAAGCAAAAGATAAAATGTGTTATTTGAATAACACTGAATTACTATGTCTAGTTTCACAGACCTTATTTACTGTGCCAGGAAAGTGGGTCGATTTGCCTTTAAATGTTTTACCTTCACTTATTATTATCAAGCATTCAAGTAAATGTATATGTAACACATATAACAGGTACTGTAAAGAGTGGGAGCTTGTTATAAATAGTTTCACTTGTTTGTTTTTGTTTTGTTTTCTGAGCTGTTTGGAGGACTAAAATGAATTTCTACTTTTCCAATTTTGAGTGCTTTATGTCCCTTCTGTCTGACTAGAACCCTACTATTTTTAAATTAATTTTGATCCTGCCATGCAAAAATACTGGCATATCAAATTACACCTATTTTTATAATAGGCTCATTAACTCTTTCAATAAAGATTAAAGTTACTATATGCCTACCCTGCAGGAGGAAATATGCTCTGCTCTGCTGGAGCTACGAGAAACTTACATAGAATCTAATGGCGCAAAGACAGGCTAACTTTCAGCACCTTATCAATCATATCTGCCTCCTTCCTCTAAAGACATGCGTGTCTTAGCTGAAATACTCCTTTGGTGGTTGCTAAGAGTCTGGCTTTCTGAAGCTCATACAAACTGGAGTCTAAGATGTTGTCCAGGGTTGACTAAAAGATGAAGATGTGCTCTTCCCGGAGCAGTTTGGTTCAAGAAGCAAGAGAGCCAAAACCTTGTAAACAGCTCCTTACTCAGTGTGGTAGGTGAATAACGTCTCCCCTGCCCCCCACTTTTGTCAAAGGTGCCCATGCTCCAATCCCCATAACCTATGAGTATGGCATGGCAAAAGGACTTTGCTGATGTGACCAAGTTAAGGATCTTGAGATGCCAAGATGATCCTAGGTCATCTGGGTGAGCTTAATGCAATCACAAGGACCCTTAGCAAAGGAAAACATAAGGGTCAGAATCAGCAAAGCTGTGACAATGGAAGCAGAGATTGGAGTGATGTGCTCTGTAGATGAAAGAAGGGGCCGCAAACCAAGGAGGGTAGGCGGGCAGCCTCCAGAAGCTAGAAAAAGCAAGGACACAGATTATTGCTGGGAATTTCCAGGAAGGAACACAGCAGCCCTGTTTGATACTAAACTTGATTTAGCCCAGGGTGACCCTTGTTCTGTTTCTCACAACAAAACTGTGCAATAATAAGTTTGCATTGTTATAACTGACTAAGTTTGTGATCATTTGTTACAGCAGCAATAGGAAACTGAAACGGCCAGAAATTCATAAATAATTGCTGTAAATTTTTTTTTTTTTGGGAAGGAAGGAAGATGTAAGCCTAAGTATAAAGAATCTATGGCATAGCAAGGATTGGTCATCTTCCTTCACTCTGGCAGAGTCCTACCTGCACAGACTGGCATCAGCTTTTACACACGAAGTAAGGGGCAAGGGGAAAAATGTGTAAAGATGCTTCTCCTCGCGCTCTCAGCTGCCACCTTACCTTTCGCTTTGATTGATATCCCTTCTAAATAAATCGGTAGCCTACAGGAAATAGGCACGTATGGTCTCCTCTTGGCAAGTTGTGGACACCCCTGAAATGATGCAAAAATAATCCTGGCAAAGGCTCAGTTGAGCAGTAATGGGTCCTCACTTCTGATTTTAACATGACCTGTTTCTATGTCAAAAATACTATCCTGGAGGACTGGAGGTGATGATGACTTGGACCAGATCATCCTGAAGTTCTTTGATTTCTTTGAGCTCGATAATGTTCGTTTTTTTACAGAAATTTAAGAAGTTGCTCCCTGTTATTGGATAGCTTGGTGGACAGATATCAGAGAAAACAGAAACTAGGAAAAACAAAAACACTTAACTTGTAAAGGGAACGAATCCTCAGAAAACACATAATCCCCTAGCCCTAGATATTTTCCGTGCCTTATGTGTGCGTACATCTGTGTAATAAGCAGGAATAAGAACCGTAGTCCTGGATCTGGGTCCTGTTTGTACCAGGATTGAATGTTGGTCCCACCTCTGATGCATATTTTTTTTTTATTATGTTCATTTAGTCAGCATACAGTACAACATTAACTTTTGATGTAGTGTTCAATGATTCATTAGTTGCGTATAACACCCAGTGCTCATCACAACACGTACCCTCCTTAATACCCACCACCCTGTTACCTCACCCCCCACTCCCTTTCCTTCTGTAACCCTCAGTTTGTTTCCTGGGGTCCATAGTCTCTCATGGTTCGTCTCCCTCTCTGATTTCTCCCCCTTCAGTTTTCCCTCCCTTGCCCTATGGTCCTCCATGCTATTGCTTATATTCTACATATGAGTGAAACCATGTAATAATTGTCTTTCTTTGCTTGACTTACATCACTTAGCATAATCCCCTCCAGTTCTGTCCATGTCGATGCAAATGGTGGGTATTCATCCTTTCTGATGGCTGAGTAATATTCCATTGTATATATGAAACACATCTTTATCCATTCATCTGTTGAAGGGCATCTCGGCTCCTTCCACAGTTTGGCTATTGTGGACATTGCTGCTATGAATATTGGGGTGCATGTGCCCCTTCTTTTCACTACATCTGTATCTTTGGGATAAATAGCTAGTAGTGCAATTGCTGAGTTGTAGGGTAGCTCTATTTTTAACCTCTTGAGGAATCCCCATACTGTTTTCAGAGTGGCTGTACCAACTTGCATTCCCACCAACAGTGTAAGAGGGTTCCCCTGCCTCTGCATCCTCGCCAACATTTGTTGTTTCCTTTTTTGTTAATTTTTGCCATTCCAACTGGTGTAAGGTGGTATCTCATTGTGGTTTTGATTTGTATTTCCCTGATGGCTAGTGATGTTGAGCATTTTTTCATGTGTCTGTTAGCCATTTGTATGTCTTCTTTGGAGACATGTCTGTTCATGTCTTCTGCCCATTTTTTCACTGGGTTATTTGTTGAGTTTGAGAAGTTCTTTATAGATCTTGGATATCAGCCCTTTATCTGTAATGTCATTTGCAGATATCTGCTCCCATTCTGTGGGTTGCCTCTTAGTTTTGTTGACTGTTTCCTTTGCTGTGCAGAAGCTTTTTATCTTGATGAAGTCCCAAAAGTTCATTTTTGCTTTTGTTTCCCTTGCCTTTGGAGATGTGTCTTGAAAGAAGTTGCTGTGGCCACCTATGTTCTCCTCTAGGAAAGGTTACTACCTATGTTCTCCTCTAGGATTTTGATGGATTCCTGTCTCACATAGAGGTCTTTCATCCATTTTGAGTTTATCTTTGTGTATGGTGTAAGGGAATGGTCCAGTTTCATTCTTCTATATGTAGCTGTCCAATTTTCTCAGCCCCACTTATTGAAGAGACTGTCTTTTTTCCATTGGATATTTTTTCCTGATTTGTCAAAGATTAGTTGGCCATAGAGTTGAGAGTCCATTTCTGGAGTCTCTCTTCTGTTCCATTGGTCTATGTGTCTGTTTTTGTGCCAATACCATGCTGTTTTGGTGATCACAGCTTTGTAATATAGCTTGAAGTCAGGCAATGTGATGCCCCCAGGTTTGTTTTTCTTTTTCACCATTCCCTTGGCGATTCGTGGTCTTTTCTGGTTCCATACAAATTTTAGGATTGTTTGTTCCAGCTCCTTGAAAAATGCCAATGGTATTTTAATAGGGCTGGCATTGAAAGTGTAGGTTGCTCTGGGCAGGATAGACATTTTAACAATGATTATTCTTCGGATCCATGAGCATGGAATGTTTTTCCATCTTTTTGTGTCTTCCTCAATTTCTTTCATAAGTGTTCTGTAGTTTCTAGAGTATAGATCCCTTACCTCTTCGGTTAGGTTTATTCCTAGGTACCTTATGGTTTTTGTTGCTGTTGTAAATGGAATCGATTCCTTAATTTCTCTTTCTACAGTTACATTGTTAGTGTATAGAAAAGCAACTGATTTCTGTGCATTGATTTTGTATCCTGCCACATTACTGAATTGCTGAATGAGTTCTAGTAATTTGGGGGTGGAGCCTTTTGGGTTTTCCACATAAAGTATCATGTCATCCGTGAAGAGAGAGAGTTTCTCTTCACAGTCAAACTCTGATGAACTTTTATTTTGTAGGATAAGATGTCTATAGATGTTTTTTTTTTTTCTGAGTGTAAGCTTCTGAAATCACTTCTGCATGATACCAGAGGAGCCCACCATGTTCCCCTGGATTCTTCCCATAGATCTTGGTCATCTTAATAATTATTGCTCTCATCAAATTGTATTATTGTTTTTTATCTCTTTTCTGCCCAACAGACCATGAGCTCCTTGGGATGTGGCATGGAGTCTCACCCACCTTTCTGTTTCTGGTACCTGGTGTGGTGCCTTGCCTGAGTGAGCACTTCATACATGTTGCTTTTCATTGTTGAAAGGGGAAAAAAATCCCTTTATCCCTCTGGAATCATTCAGCTTTGTCAACAATCTTGATGACAGGCTTGAATCCTAAAGCCATACCGGATTCCCCTCTTTACATTTCCATTCACTGAAATATTCATTGTATGGTTCATGCACTCATTCTCCACGGTTGTACCTCCCTTTGCATTGCTAAGATTTTCACTAAAATCAGATTCTTAGCTCCTCATGCCTGAGTGATTGCAGGCAGAGCATTCCAACTGCTCATAATATCTGTGACAGAAGAAACTCTTCATATCATGTCCTTGGGTTAGAGTGGTTATTTCCAAGTACAAGTCCATGGACCAGTTACAGAATAGCTGGGCCATAATTACTCAGGAAATTTATGGCAAAGCGGGCATCATCCCTGGAGGTTCTAAATGAACATAGAATTTCCTTGCTTTTAAGAGCTTTCCAAGTATTGGGTTGACTTGTGTACCCCTAAATTCATGTAACGGTGTCCTAATCTCCAGAAGCTTAGAATATGACCATATTTGGAAACAGGGTCCTTGCTGATGTAATAGTTGAAATTAGGTAAGGCCATACTGGAATGGGATGTGCCCCAATCCAGTTTCCTGGTGTCCTTATAAAAAGGGGAGATTTGGCCTGCACACAGGGAGAACAACATATGAAGATAAAGGCAGAGATTGGGGTGATGCTTCTGCAAGTCAAGGAAGGCCAGAGATTGCCAGCAAACCAGCAGAAGCTGGGGAGGCTGTGGCACAGATTTTCCTCACAGACCTCACAAAAGGAACCAGTCCTGCTGATAAGTTAATTGCGATGTCTAGGCTGCAGAACTGTGAGACAATAAGTTTGGGTTAGGTCATCTAGTGTGTGGCACTTGGTTACAGCAGCCCTAAGAAAATAATACACCAGGTCATTCTTGTATATGGGCATAGTTTTTGAACTGGACTCTTATCCCTCCCCTGTATTAAAACTGGTAATAGCTTAAACAGTGATTATAAGGATTAAATGAATTAACATTTGTAAAAATGCCTAAAGCAAGACTTGGCACATAGTAAGTACCTATATGCATATTAACCTTCCAGAAAACCTTCTCACCGAGAGCACTGATATTACTGCATGTGTGCACTAGGAGATGATTTTAGATGGCATGAATATGAAAACAGATTCTTAATAATAATGAAACTGGCATGTCAATTCCATAATTTCTCAAATTTAGGTTGAGGCCAAGATCAGTAGGTCAGTAGTAATCCATCTTGGGAAGACACTGCATCTTCGAGATCTATGCATGCTCATGAATCTTCAAACCCTAAGTCACTGGAGCTTCTGGGGTATATTGTTTGGATAAAGGAGGGAGTCCCTGTGATGTGGGTCACCAGGATGGAGTCTTGTTAACCGGGTCTCCATAGGTGTGAGGGCCTTTTCAGGAAAAACATGGCACCTGCTTTTGTTTATCAACACACAACACAGGGAAGACCCAACCCAACCGAATGCAATTGACATACAAAGGCCAACGGAATTAATGAGAACAGATACCAACAAGGAATGTTTACTATCTTCCATGCATCCTTTTAAATGGTTTGTCTGTATTCTTTCATTTCATTCTCATGACAACCCATCAAGTTGGTAGTAAATTATCCCTGTTTTTACCAAGGGAAGAACTGAGGCTCAGAGGAAGGAGGGAACATGCTGTAGAATACACAGGTGGAGAGTGGCAAAGCTGGGATGGAAGCCCAACCATCGTAACACAGTGCCTACCCTCCTAGCCTTCATGTTTTACTGCCTTTTAAAAAATGTGTGTTTGGGGTGCCTGGGTGGCTCGGTTGGTTAAGTGTCTGCCTTCGGCTCAAGTCATGATCCCGGGGTCCTGGGATCAAGCCCCAAGTCAGGCTCCCTGATCAGTGGGGAGTCTACTTCTCCCTCTGCCTGACACTCCCCCTTCTTGTGCTCTCTCTCTCTAATAAATAAATAAAAAAATTTTTTTAAAAGATAGCATATGCACATATGTATACAATTAAAAGAATATCTGCAAAGCAGGTATTTGTATAAGCAATGGCCCCATCAACAAACAGAACATTGCCAGTGTTCTAGAAGCTTCTCTGGCAGCCTTCTGTGACCATGTTGTCTTTTGATAACACCTCGTTACCTAGAGGTAACACTTTCTGATCATTGTGATGACCGTTTTCTTGCTCTTTTATAATTTATCAAGGCTTTTAACCCTATGCTGTTATTCTACTTGTCTTGCTCTTTTGTAATTTTATCATCAATGCTTATAATCCTATACTACCTTTTTTTTTTTTAACTTAGCATTCAAAGCCTTCCACATAGAGGCTCTGTTCTCATTTCCTATTGTTTTCCTACTTGAACCCTCTCCTTTATCTTGTGATGAATTTATATGCCCCCTAATATATTATATACATTGCTTCCTCCTTTACACTTGTTGTAGCAGATCCCTTCCTCCAAGCCTCCTGTCCCCAAATTCACCCTTTTCTTATGGCCCAGCTGCCTAGGGGACCCCTTCTGTTGGTTTTATTCCAAAGGGATTCCTCTCCCCTGAACTGCTCTGGTCCTTGTATCTACTCCACCCGTTTTATACTTTCCTTACAGTGCTGTGTGATGCTGTGCTCTATTAATATAAAGCCTTCACGTGTTTGTCACTATCACTAATGTTTATTCATCGTTAATTTATTCATCCAGAACTTCTCTATTAAGGATACTGTGTGGCAGACATAGGGCCTGTATACGCAGCAGAAAATAAGATATACCAAGTTCCTGCCCTCATGGAGCTTACTTCCTGGAGTGGAAAGGCAAATAAAAAACCAGTAAACAAGTAAATAAGATAATTTTGGTAAGAGGTCATTGTGAGAAGCCTGAAGGAAATGAAACAGGGGTGGGGGTGTTGGGGACAGGGGGATCCTTGGAGCTGAGATGTTTTCTATCATCTGGGTAGTAAGCATCAAGTCAGAGAGCCAACTCAAAGGCGTTGAGGCAGAAACAAGCCTGGCCTGGAGGAGATGAGGAGTGAGCAGGAGGAAAAGAAGGGTTAGAAGTGATCATGGGTAAGTCATGTGGAGTCATTTAGTTTTGAATGGTAAGTAGTAATTGTAACTGATAACTAGTTTTAAATTTTTCTAGATTCAATAGGATAGCACTGCACAGTTTAAAGAATGGAAGGGAGATACTTGTCCTTACTTATGCGCCCTTACTTCATATTGTCTTTTTGCTTTTTATATACATGTTTTTTTCCCTCTAACTAGAGCATTCAGTCTTTGTAGTTCCTTGGAAATTGTTACCGTCGATACTGCTAGTCATGTTACAAAGCCCGTGTGGATGCCCTTTCAGGGCTGTAATTATCCTAACACTTTCAGTTTTTAGCAATGTCAAACTTTTCGGAGAGTGCTGAGTATATTCAAAAACCCATCAACTCCATAAAGTTTCAATTGGACAACTGAAGTACCTTTGTGTGGTGATTACACTGTCAAGGAACATGACCCACTGTGCGGGCAACTCAAGAAGTGCCAAAATAGTTGTGAGTTGTTCAAGACCTAACGTGTGCCCTTTTATGATGAGGGCTGACTTGATGAGTCTGCATTCCAACTGACCTTTTGCGCATTTCTCAAAGCAAGATGTACAGAGCGAGGAAGAGGAACTCTGCTTTCCGATAAACCTGGCAGACGTTGCCGTTGCCTTTCTACTTAAATTTCCTAGGGACTCTGTGCATTTCATCTCCATACGGCATGGGCCATGCTTCTGAGAATTTTAAACAAGCAGGGCAACTGTCACGAAGTGAAAACGAACCCTCACCAAATTTTTTTTTTTTTAAAGATTTTATTTATTTATTTGACACACAGAGAGAAAGCACAAGTAGGCAGAGAGGCAGGCAGAGAGAGAGGCAGAAGCAGGCTCTCCACTGAGCAGGGAGCCTGATGCGGGACTCGATCCCGGGACTCCAGGATCATGAACTGAGCCGAAGGCTGTCGCTTAACCAACTGAGCCACCCAGGCGCCCAACCCTCACCAAATTTATCCACTTATACAAAACTGAGACATGAATGCATAAGGGGGGGGGGATCCGTTAATAATAAAGAGCTGAGAGCACGTGTCTGGCACTGGACATTGCACGTGATTGATACTTGGATCACTCTTTACTATTTAAAGAAGCAAAATGCACTTCAGAATTGGAAAGAAGGATCTGTAGTTCTGTGAAATAAGATAGGCCAGGAGCAAGGCATATGGCTGTTAGCCTCAGGCAGGTTTCTCAGGACTCAGAGGAGAGGCTCCTTTGCTAGCAAGTTGAGATTAGTTATTAGACAGTGGCCCCAAGGCACGGCTGCCCTGGAGGGAAGCACTGATGTTCTGATCACACTCCATTACTCCTCAGTGTTGCTAATGAGCCAAATTTCCAAAAGGGATTGCTCCCTTTAAATACAAGTAATTTTATACTCAGCAAAATGACCTAAAATTGTACTTACAAATGGATCATATTTAAATGGCTCAACTGTCCAAGTAGCTGGTCACTTGATCCTCATATCAGAGATGTAATGACTCCTTACTCCAAGGATAACCTGAAAAATGTGGGTCAGAGATGCTTTAAAACAACTATACTTAAAAATGTTCCCCAGAGATGTAGTTTCAGGAGGAATAGTAAAGTTCCAGTTGCCTGGTGCCTAACTCTTCAATTTTAAAATCAGTAAGTATTTACTGAACTTCTGTCATTTTCCAGGCACTGTGCTAGATGCTAGGGATACAATGGTGAAGGGGACAGAAGGGGACCCTGCCTTCATGGGACAGACTTCCTAATGCAGAGACAAAAACATACAAGCACACACATACGGTAAAGACTTACATAAATAAATGATTGGAAAGTTATATTTAAGGCCAGTAGAGAAAACAGAAAAGAGGCGAGATTATAAAGTTGGCAAAAACAAACAAACAAAAAAAAACCCATAATGTTTGGCCTGATTTACGTAATAAGAAAAGGTCTCAGTGAAGGAGTGAGTTGGTGTTGAGATCTAAAACAAAAGAAGGACTTAGTCTTAAAAATATTGGAATGGGGCAGGTGAGAGTCCTCCAAGCAAGGTAACAGCTAGATGGGTTCTGAGAACTGAAATGTACCAGAGTGTGTAGAGTGTGTAGGAGGAGAAGGAAAGAACTATGCATGATAGTCGGGGTCTGAGCAGGCCGAAACTTTTTAGCCATGGGAAGATGCTTGGATTTAACCTAAATGCAATGGAAAGCCATCGAAGGTCTTTAAGTAGGGGGAGGTATGCTCAGATTTATAGTTTGCAAAGCGTGAGTATTTTTCTCTGAATTTCCCAATATGCCTGGCATATTGATATAACTTGGGGAATCTTGGCAAAACCATACTGTTCTTTTTTTTTTTTTTTAAGATTTATTTATTTATTTTAGAGAGTGTGCATGAGTGGGGGGAAGGGCAGAGGGAGAGGGAGAGAGACTCTCAAGTAGACTCCTCACTGAGCACTGAGCCCGACTTGGGGCTTGATCTCACAACCCTGAGATCATGACCTGAGCTGAAACCAAGAGTCGGACGCTTAACCAACTGAGACACTCAGGTGCCCCAAAACCATACTGTCTAAGTTCACAAATTTCGAATATTTCTTCCTTTCCTATTATTCATTTTTACATATTTTTTGAGTGTCTATGATATGCTACATAGTAAATGTGGATACACAGGGAAGATAGAAGATCATTATTTAGGGTGGAAGACCATACAAGAATGGGAAATCTTCATCCATGTGTTGCATACTCCCCCAGCCTGAAGTTCAGAGACTCTAGGAGTGCGAAGAGAAGCAAGTCCTTGAACCTGTGGTCATGAGAGCTGCCCTTCGGGTGGTTGCTCTACTCCCCACCCCCACTCCCTACACCCTGCACCATCCCAGGATTCTGTCAGCATATTTTAATACTTTGGTGCTTTGGATGGATGGTTACATAAGCCCATATAAATAACAGGGAAGTTCTTATGTATTTTACTTTCTGTGTGTGTGGTTAATGGCAGGATAGGTTCAGAGTAATAAAAATCAGATGATTGCATAAAGGCCAGCCCTAGCTTTGCAGCTTGATCAAGCTATGAGAGTCTTTGTAACAAAGCAGTGCTTAACCTCACCCATGATGCTTCGAAATATTATTGCAGAAGTGGTATCGTCATAGGTAGTCGTACATACAGCAAATCAAAACTGTCCATGTTAAAAAATATTGCATTATGTAGCATAGAAGAGTGAAACTCCTAGCAGATTTTGAAAGGGAGCCAAGCAGGAACACAGGTCTTAAGGGGATTTTTGGTGTTATTTTTGATGACTTAAAATCTCTTTCTGTTACGTCAACTAGAAAACAGCTCTCTAAAAAGCTAATGGATGGGCTTCCTGCTATCATAGAGCAAAACATATGTGCCTAGAGCATAAAGACTTATTTTCACCTTTATTCTTATCTTGGTAAAACAGTCCACTGACTGTATCAGCCCTCGTCTGGCTGAGGTTTAGTGCGTCTGTAGTCGGCATTGAAGCCAGAGGAAGAGAGGGCACCAGATACTCTAACTGCCACAGGCATAAACCATTATCTTCACCCTGTGAAAAATTGCCTGATTCCCTCTCTTGATAAAACTAGACATGGGTTTAAAAACATTACTTAGAAACATAAACCTCAAATACTGGAGTCCGTCCTTCTCTTCCTTTATCACTCACCAGAGCCTTTGAGAATTGGCCCGGGGGAGGGGTGGGGGGCACGGGGAGGTAGCTACTTGTAATGAAATGCACTTAAGGAGGGGAAAATGTAAGGTTGCATTTCTTTGACGCACAGCTGATAGAACCATTATCTCTGGAGGGCTTATTCAATCAAGAGCTGGAGATGCTGAAGCAAGCAGAGGGTAAGAGGTGTGAAAAGGCTTTCCTTGAGGCATCAAAGCAAACCCTGTGAGCCAGGTCCTCTGTTGGCTCCCCTTGGCTCTGGCCCCCTTAGGGCATGCACCGGCCCTGTTAGGGCACGCACTTCTGTAGGGACCATACGGCATTCTCTCTGCGGAGGGGACCATTCTCGGAGTGTCCCCTAAGCTCGGTCTGAAGACCTTGGCAGAGCAGTGATGCTGTCTGCTCTCTGTCCCCAAGCCACCTTGCCTGTGCTCTTCCCATATCACTTCCTTTTCATCCGCCCACTGCTGTGTCGTCCCAAACTCTCCATTGTTCTGCACAGCCTCTTGTACCTGTCTCCTCCTATGCCTTTGTTCCTGAGGTTCTTATCATACTTTCAGATTTCACCCTTTTTCATTAAATCTCCATAACTCTATTCTGGTCTTTACTGCCTATTTTCTGTCTCCATCCCCTGGTTTTGCATTTTGCTTCCATGCCCTGTTTTAGCATTTTCACATTCCTCTCTTATTCTACTTGTGTTTCTATCTTCTCTTCCCTTCAGTCTGTGAGTTCTTTGAGAACAATGAATCATGTCATCACTGCATCTCTCTCCGAAACTTGCACATCCAAAGGATATTTATTAAGTACATTCTAATTGCATTGTTCTAGGTGCCAGGGAGACAAATAGAACAAAAGAACAAAACCCATATAGTCCCTGTTCTCATGGAATTTGTTGGGAGAATGACAATAAACAGGAAACATAGGCAAACAAAAATAATTACAAATTGTGATTCAAGTTATAAAGCAAACAGGATAATGGGATAAAAGAGTCTCTGAGGAAGGGAGATATTTCATTAGTTGGGTATAAGAGCAGGCTCCCTTGTAGTGATGACCTGAAGGCTGAAAAATTGCCATTCTGGGAAGTGGCAGCAGGCAGGCCAAGTAGAACATTCTGGAGAGTAGGATCGACAAAATCCTGAGGCAGGAAAGGCTTGGCATATTCTAAGAGTAGTCTGAAGTCATATTGTGGTGAGGGGGGAAAGAGGTAGGAGTTGGAACTGGACAGATGGGCAGGAGCCACATCTCTCAGGACCAGGAGTGTGGGTTCTGTTTTAATGCAGTAGGAAGCCATTGGAGGGTTTTAAGCAGGAATGTGATATTTTTTTATTTCGATTTTTCAAAGCTAATATAGATGTTGAATTCAGCTGTCTCTTTTAAGACCAGGGCTTATTTCATCTAAACTGATATTGATGGGTTTTTTCCCCCCCCACTGGAAGCATTTGTAAGAACTCTGTGTGTAAGACTAGAAAACCATTAAAAAGAATACTAATTTGCATTTTTCATGTTCATTGTCTTGGCCAGGTAGTTTTAATTGTCTCATTTCTATTAATCTATGAAAAAAGTTTTGCTGAACACACTTCTAGTATATGTAGAACATTGGGGAATGGGGTGGTATGTGTTTATGTGAGTATGGTACCCCTTTAATTGAATTCTGAGAACAAATATTTAAAAATCAGCACAATAACTCGTCCTTATAATTAAAATCTTTTCCCTTCACTTTCTCTCTGCGTCTAGGATCCCTCTTCATAAATGTGAGAAATCCTCTTAGTGTTTTAATTCAAGAATCCGCACATTTTGGGGAGTGATTAATTTAACTTTTAACAGACTTCTTTGTGGTAGGTGAATCTTTGCTGGTCTTCCTTCCAGGTAGAATGAATAAGTGAAGTGGTCTGGGGTTTCTGTAGAGCAGTTACAAAGAGGAGAAATGTGATGGAAGTGGCGACTTTTAGACCCAAGTGGTAGAAAGGCTGAAGAACAGACTTTATCAATTCTAACGCTCCTATAAAACTTTCCTGGTACTAATTCAACTTGGAATAATGCAGCAAGATTTTATTGGTAGCCACCTATTTGTAGCTGAGAAGACTGGAAATAGTTTCACACAATGAAACCCAGCTATAAGGCAAACTGACATAAACCAAATGTTCCTGATAGATCCGCCTACTCTTCATAAACAGAATGGGGTCTGCAAGAGTGGGAGGCTGGTCCATCTCTAATTTTATTTTCTTATTGGTGCTCATCCTCCCTAGATTGGGGGTGGAGTACATGTTTCAATTAACTTAAACATATAACCACTCCAGTATGGGTTTCTAGATTCCAGGTTTCATTTAACAACTGTGATGGGCAAAAGCAAACTGTTTCATTTAACAACTGTGATGGATAGTATACTTGATCATGCAGTTTCTAACAGTTTTGAAAATGGTTTTTGGAATGATAATAGTTGTAAGAGGTGAAACTATTGTATATGTATTAATAGCCTTTAAGTTTTTTATGAAGTAATCCAATAAAATTGACTTCTACCCAATCCCCACTATCCTCACTTTATTGGCAACATTTCATCTGTGGGTTGTTGTTGAGACATTTTTACTGTTTACCAGATGGGGTAAGATTTTACATAACTTAAAACATCTGCTCTCATTGCAGTCCAATATGATCATCTATTTATATTTTTGAATTATATTATTCATTTCCTTTTAAATGATCATGAAACTGTTTTCAGAAGGATAAGTTTACATGATATTTGCCAAAGACATTTAACTTTTCTCTCTCTTTTTTTTAAATCTGATATTAGGCTAAGCCATATTGTGAGCTATGAATGTAGTAAAATATTTAGATGTAGCTTCACTTTGGAAATATTTGATTTCATAATTAATTGTTGTTAACATCACCTCTACTTTCCTGCCTGTATACACCTGCATATAGTCATTTCAATATAAATATAAAATATTGAAAACTATTTTAGATTGTCCCACAGGTCTGACATAAAATAAAAGTTTTCAAAAAACTTTCCAGGAACTAGGAGAGAAACAGAGAATGGATTCTCTCCCAGAGCGTCCGGAAGGTAGCAACCCATGCCAACACCTTGAATTCTGCTTCCATGCTCCGGAACTACAAAAGAATGAATTTCCATTGCTTTAAGCCACGAGGTTTGTGTGATTTTTTTCATGACAGCCCTAGGCAACTAAAATAGCTGTTCTCTTCTATAATCTACATAAAGAACACTATTAAAATATAATTTTGGCTACTTTTTCCCCTTGGATATAGGAAGCAGGATAAAAGGGCAAGGTGACTAGAAATGCCAATAGAAAAAGCATTAGGGAATGGCAATTCTAGGATATCTCACTAATGAATTATGTAGCTCTGGAAGAGTCACTGAACTTCTCAGAGGCAGTACAGCCACCAGCCGTCTTGAAGTTTGCTAGCTTGGCACCACTGTTCCCCCAGGAGCGGAACATGGCTTGGCAGAACCAGGGCCACCTGTGTGCAGATCCTACCCCTACCATTTGGTTGCTAACCCTCAACTTCTCTTCCATACAATAATGGTCATTATGTTTACTTTAGAGGGTTATAGGTGGGTTAAATGGGAAAATGTATGTAAAACATATTTTTGGCACATAGTAGGTGCTCAACAATGATTTCTCTTCCATCATTAAACTGTAGCTTTTGTTTCAAATACTTCAGGGGCAGTTTACCATCATGTTGACTCAGTCCTGAAGGCCTTTCTGGTTATTGTCAAGCAGGTGTCTTAATCTTTTTAAAAAAATTTCCATTATTTTTTTTCAGTTTTCATTCTTGGCTCTGCCTTCTATGTATCACCAACAGACAAGGACATGTGTATTGAATACTCTTAGTTTGTTCTGAACGAATAGATTGAAAATAAGTTTGTTGTTGTTGTTGTTTCAAACTATGCTCTCATCACACCCCCATAAACCCATAGCCTGAGAATTTAAAAATCTCTGAACTAATATTTTAACTGTGACTCACTGGAAATGGTACTCTGCCATTGTCTGACAAATACAAATGATTGACATTTCTAACTGATTTTGGAGGAGGGCTTTTTATTTATTTATTTAATTTTATTTTATTATGTTACATTAGTCATCATACATCATTAGTTTTTGATGTAGTGTTCCATGATTCATTGTTTGCGTATAACACCCAGTGCTCCATGCAGTGCGTGCCCTCCTTAATACCCATCACCAGGCTAACCCATCCCCCCACCCCTCCCCTCTAGAACCCTCAGTTTGTTTCTCAGAGTCCATAGTCTCTCATGGTTCGTCTCCCCCTCCGATTTCCCCTCCTTCATTCTTCCTTTCCTGCTATCTTCTTCTTCTTTTTTTAACATATAATGTATTATTTGTTTCAGAGGTACAGGTCTGTGATTCAACAGTCTTACACAATTCACAGCGCTCACCATAGCACACACCCTCCCCAGTGTCTATCACCCAGCCACCCCACCCCTCCCATCCACCACCACTCCAGCAACCCTCAGTTTGTTTCCTGAGATTAAGAATTGGAGGAGGGCTTTTTAAATGAGACAGTCTTCAGTATATAACTTAAAAACACCTAGAGCCACCACTTGCATAAATTCAGGCCTACCTAAGAGTGATACTATATAACAAAGCAGGGACTCAGAATGATAATACATAATATACCCTTAAAAGCATAGATGAACTGGGGCACCTGGGTGGCTCAGTTGGTTAAGCATTTGACTTTTGATTTCGGCTCAGGTCATGATCTTGGGTCCTAGGATCAAGCCCCACGTTGGGCTCTGTGCTCAGCTGGGAGTCCGCTTGAGGATTTTTCTCCCTCTGCCCATCTCCCTGCTCACTCTCTCTCTTTCTCTAAAATAAATAAATAAATCTAAAAAAAAAAAAAGCCTGGATGAACTATGAAATTTAATCCCCATTGGCCTTTTCCGGCTGAAAGAAATAAATTTCACGGGGCGCCTGGGTGGCTCAGTTGGTTGAGCGACTGCCTTCGGCTCAGGTCATGATCCTGGAGTCCCGGGATCGAGTCCTGCATCGGGCTCCCTGCTCAGCAGGGAACCTGCTTCTCCCTCTGACCCTCCCCCCTCTCATGTGCTCTCTCTCTCTCATTCTCTCTCTCAAGTAAATAAATAAAATCTTTAAAAAAAAAAAAAAAGAAATTTCAGAAACCCCTGAATTTTGAAATAGCAAGTATTTGTTACATTTTTCAGACTAGGATGGATAGTCAAATGCACGGTCCTGAGCAGCACTTACTAAAACCCTAATTTCTCTCCTTTCTGGTTTTATCACACACTAGAAGCTGCTCTGCAGCTCCCAGACTTACTTCAACCCCCAAACCCAGCATCCTACCCACCTTTCTCTGGCTCCCTCACCATTCCTTTATAACGCACATTGACCTGTCCTAGCTCTGGCTACATGAGCTCCATCCTGTTTGCAAGCAGGGAGGAGGGACAGGGTTGGCCTGGGCAATGCCAGGAGGATTCTCTTTCTTTCCTTTCCTTTTCCTTTCTCTTAATTTTTTAAATTTAAATTCAATTTAGTTGACATATAGTGTATTAATAGTTTCAGGGATAGAATTTAGTGATTCATCAGTTGCATATAACACCCAGTGCTCATCACAAGTGCCCTCCCTAATGCCCATCACACATTTACCCCTTCCCCCCCCCCACCTCCCCTCCAGCAACCTTTAGTTTGTTTCCTATAGTTAAGAGTCTCTTATGGTTTGCCTCCCTCTCTGTTTTTATCTTATTTTATTTTTTCCTTCCCTTCCCCTATGTTCATCTGTTTTGTTTCTTAAGTTCCACATATGAGTGAAATCCTGTGGTATTTGTCTTTCTCTGACTTATTTCACTTAGCATAATACCCTCTGCTTCCATCGACATCACTGCAAATGGCAAGATTTCATTCTTTCTGATAGCTGAGTAATTTCCATTGTATATAAACACCACAACTTCTTTTTTTTTTTTTTAAAGATTTTATTTATTTATTTGACAGAGAGAGACATAGCGAGAGCAGGAACACAAGCAGGGGGAGTGGGAGAGGGAGAAGCAGGCCTCCCGCAGAGCAGGGAGCCCGACGCGGGGCTCGATCCCAGGACCCCGGGATCATGACCTGAGCCGAAGGCAGACGCTTAACGACTGAGCCACCCAGGCGCCCCAGCACCACAACTTCTTTATCCATTCATCTGTCGATGGAGATCTGGGCTCTTTCCATAGTTTGACTCTTGTGGATATTGCTACTCTGAACATTGGGGTGCACGTGCCCCTTCGGATCACTACATTTGTATCTTTGGGGTAAATCCCTAGTAGTGCAATTGCTGGGTCGAAGGGTAGCTCTATTTTTAACTTCTTGAGGAACCTCCACACTGTTTTCCAGAGTGGCTGCACCAGCTTGCATTCCCACCAGCAGTATAGGAGGGTTCCCCTTTCTCTGCAGAGGATTCTCTTTCTTGAGCTGGGGAAAATGCTATGAACTTTACGTAAAAAGTAATTTTTAGACCTGTCACAATAAGTTTATAATTATAAACTTTTCACTTCAATGTACTTTCAGACATATTATCACATTTCCTCTTTAAGATATTTTATGACATTCTCATAATACATTACTATTTTTAGGATGCTAGCTGACTTGGCTGAGTTAAGTGTAGAGGCAAAACTTGAATCTGGGTGTTTTAACTCCTAGTCCTGTGTCTCTGTCTATCTATCTATCTATCTATCTATCTATCTATCTATCTATCTATCATCTCCCTATCTATCTCACCATCTAATCACCTATATTTCTTTATCCATCCATCTAGTCTCATTGCTTTACCGTAACCATACTCAAATGGGTGCATGTAACTCATGTTCTAAGAGTAGAATGTGGGAGGCAATGGTCATAAATGGTTGGCATCCTCCCAGCCACATAGTGCTGTGTGGTGCATGCCAGTCCTCACGGTCAACCACCACTGAAGCTGCCAACACGTTCTAAAGGGTCGTAACAACTGAAGGTAAACTATCAGAACAGAGGACCAAAAGGGGAGAGATATAGGCAATGAGACAATTTTATGGGGTGGGTATGCTCTAACATTTTACTATCACTTATTCCTAATTCCACCTTCCCTGAGTAATGTGTCTGATCAAAATGTAATGCAATAAAAATAAAATGAAATAATTGCTTTCCTAGACCATAAGTGGAAATCAAAAGTCAGTGGAGAGGCAGCTTTTCCAAGTTAAAAGCCATTCAAACTATGAATAAATTGTATCAGATCATTGCTATTAATTAACCAATCTATTCAAGAAACTTTTGGGGTAGACATAGCAGAGGTTAAACATTAGAAAGCCTTCCTGAAAGGCCAGCAGGGTCTGATTTCTATTCTAGGCTCATTGTAATCCTCATCCCAGTTCTCCCAGTAAAAATGATTTTCAACACACATGCTTTCTTAAAGACGAATTAAATAAAATCAGTAAGATTCCTTTTCCTAGTTTAGAGGTCACAAACCTTCTCCCATAAAGGGCCAGAGCATAAATTTTAGGCTTTGTGGACTGTGTGGTCTCTGTCACAACTGCTCCCCTCTTTCTTTGTGGCTCAAATGCAGCAACGGACAGAAATGAATTATGTGTGACTCTGTTCCAAACAACTTTATTTACAAAGACAGGCAGTGGATGGATTTAGTTTGCAGGCTGCAGTTTGCAGACCCCTTTCCTAGATCAAACTGAGAAGTCAGAAGGTGGGGTGTGATGCTAGGAAAACCTATGTTTTTGCTGAATATAAAATGTAAGACAAACATCTGTACGCGTTGCCTGACATAGCTGCATTAGCCCATCCCGATTTATTAATATATGCAAACACCTTCCCTCCTCTGTGATTCAAGGATCTCTTTACTTTTCTGTAGCAGAGAAACAGTTCCAGTTCTCTTCAAGGCTAGGCCTGCTCTAAGGGGAATGAAAATGATTGCAATTGGAAAAGCAAATATTCTCCCTTACCAAAGTTTTAAGATAGAAAGTGGAGAAATAAAAACTTCATTAGTAGCCAGAACTGGGCCTTGGATGCTCATTGGTTTTGAAAGCACCAAATAGGCGAAAAAAAAGAATGCATCAATCTTTCAGAATCAATGCATCTCTCTGCAAATAGAGCTAACTTTCTACTTCTACCCCATTCTCCCTTCATTCACCATAGAGACACCAGAAATCAGATCATCCCGGAGTTAAACTACATTATGGTGCCAAGCAAAGATTCTTGGTATATAGATTCTTAGCAAAATGACAACCACGCTGTGAACTTTAGAAAATGTAACATAATGTAACATACAATCCATCGAGAAGCCTCCTAAATAGAAGGGAAGCCAGCAGCTGTGAGCTGTCGAGCTGTCGCTTTCAGCACCTGACCTCCCGAGATGCTTAATAAAATAGCCTACAAAGTATTACTCTCTCATCAGTGCCAAGAAGCATTGCTGGGGAGATAAATAAAGCTATTTTCCAAACGGGGAATATTCTGGCGTGCCGATATTGAAATGACAGTTTCTTTATGGGATAGGAGATGGGCAGGAGAACACCAGCCAGGTAGTTGCCCCCGTGCCCACCACCAGTCTAAGGTCTATAATGAGATTCCAAATTAGATCGCTGAACCTCAGAGACGAGGTGCTTCACATCTGTGAGATGTTCAGCTTGACTTCATAATGAGTTCACCGAGCAGAATGAACCACTCTTGAAATCAAATACTTTGCATTCAGGATGAAATAAGTGGGGATCAATCATAGTCAGGGAAGTAGCATTTGCTTGGAATGTAATGCTATACTGAGCAAAAAAAAAAAAAAAAGGAAAAAAAAGGGACAGCATGACATGGAGTGTACAAGAGAGCCGGTCCGTGGGTGACACAAATGTGCACCATTTGTGCTGGGGCAGAGCTGCACGTATTAGCCTCTGGAGATGATATCTAAAGAAGGTGGGATGGTGAGAAGGACAAAAGGGTCATACTGTCTACCAACACAAATCAACATGCCCGGGAAGCACCCCCAAAAACCGCCATCTTAGGAATGTTTTCGGAGTGTACTCTTCCCAGAGGCTTTTGTCTGGGGACAGCTTTGGGGAACCAAGCACAGCAGTCTTGGTAACAAGGGTGTTTTATTTTGCATGCAGGTGAGATTCTAGACGGAGCCAGGCAGACTGCACCTACGGATGGCATGAGTGAGTGTCAGCAAATGCCCGGGACACTGCTGTGGGCAGCTAAAGAGCTTCACAGGAGAACCTGCACCTTTCACTGGCCAGGCAGCTCACTCGCCAAGTCCCTAACGTGAGTTTCTGGGGAAAGCCCTGTAGGCTGGCATGGCCAACACCCCAATAATCCAGGGCCTTTGATCCCAGCCAGCCTGCCATGATTAGTATACTTGCCAGGGCCAGGGTTCTCCCAGGGCAGGGGTTTGCTGCTGGAAATAATCAGGGGCACCCCCAGGTGTGACCCACCTCTCCTTTCTCAGAATCGAGATCGTTACCTGTTCACTGTCTAGCGGGGAAATGTCACTGGAGGCCTCATTAACAGCAGACAGTACAGAGAGTCATCCTATAACTTCTGACTTTTCTGCAGGATTTGAAGCTTATATTATAGGAGGAAGAAAAAGAACAGGTGTCATGACTTGTCTTTCTCTTTTTTCATCCTGCAGCTGTCACTCACAGCATTCCAAACAGAACGAAAAGCACCAACAGGAAGCTCAGTGAGTTGCTTGGCTTGGGAGGTCAGGTTTGTTCCACTCATTGTTTTTTACCAGAAGGGACAGTGACCCAGTGTCCCTCTCTCCTACTTTCTCTTTCAAGATTCTCTTTTGACTTGACACAACCTCTTGGCTGTCAAGCTCCATCCAGATCCCAGCAACCACCTGCTTGGATCAGTCCTGGACATGGACCTGCTGCTGGCCTTAGGCTACTTTCTGGAATCTTCCAAAAGTCACAGGGGAGCAAGTAAGTGCATTTCATTCTCTCTGTTCCTCACTGTGTCTGCTAATGAAAGCTTTTCTGCCATGGGGGAGAGAGACTGGCCCATCTGGTGCTCCTTTGTTCCCAGTAAGATTATAGGAATAGAGGGGAGCTATTTTGGATGGCAGCCTCTGGTTGCTACTACAGTTCCTTCTCTGGACTCACCCTGCCATGCCAAGCTGTGATTTTCAACATGGAAATGGACTGGAAACAGTGAGGAATGTGATGGAAGGCCTTCGGGGTCAAAGAAAAACAAGGTGGGGACATGCAGTACATAACACAGCTAAGCAATGCTAGTGTGTGGAATGCCTCTTTAGGAAAAGGTGTTTCCCAAACTGCTCTACCAATTAACTTATTCTGGAGCGTTTCCCAAGACTGTTATTCTGGGGGGAACTTTAAGGGTTAAATGGTGAGAATGATCATCGCTGTTCATTATACCTACATACCGAGGTAGTATACTGACAGCACACACCAAGAGCCATTGCCATCAGGAGACAAGGAGACTGTGGTCTCTCATTAAGACAAGTACAAATTGATCCAGGGTGTTCAAGGTCAAACCATGAAAAGAAGTGCTGTTGTTCTGCTGTTTGTCTCGCTCTCTTTCTTTTAAATTTACTCCTCTCCAATTCATTGAATCCCCACCCCCCACCCCCATGCCATTCTTAGACTCTCTTAGGGAAAATTCTGTGTACTTTTCTAAGTTGAATCTCATTTTTCTATTCTTGTCCGTATTCTTGTTCCTAGGGGAAAAGACATGGCTAGAATTCTTGTGTGTGTATGACTGATAAAGCCTTTAGAAAAAGAGATAATGAGGCAGAGACCAACAGAGACTCAAAGACTCTCCAGCATGGATATAACACAACAACTATGTCATCTCAAAAGAAATCTTGTCATTAATATGCCGGGGATGGGAGTCCTTGTCTGAGTGGTCATGCAGGTGGGCCGTATTTTCCGAGTACCTGCCGCGCTGCAGACAACTGTCCCAGTCACAGTGGGGAATTATGTAGGAGCAAGGCACTCTAATAAAAATAAGAGGGACCGAACAAAAAAGCACTGAAAAATACAGAGAGGAAAAAAAATGTACTCTCAGAAGCACTTGTGTAATCCGGTACATCATTACCTGAGTGGTGAGGGTGTGCTTACAGTGGTGGAGGAGAAGCTGTTAGAGCCTGCGAGAAATTGTCTGGGGAGGCCTCCTGGGGTGGGGAGAGGGGGCTCTGAATACTAAGACAAATTTGCATCTAGTAGAGGAGAGATTAAACAAAGAGTTTCCGGGGGCCCAGCAGTGGGGAAACAAAGCTGCAGGAAGGCCCTGGCCCTCTCAGCTGGTTCTTTATCCAGTCCCTCTTGGGTTAGAGCCCCTTTCTACACATATTCTCTCTTAGCTTGCTGTGGGCCTTCTGGTTTGTGAGAGCCAGGAAACTTGAAGCTTTAGGAACAAAGATTGGCTTCCTTTAAACACAGGTGCCCTGCCATGTCCTCCGTCTTACGAATTGATAATGGAATAAAGAATTTTCTTTTGTGAACGGAAGTGCCAATGAGATCAGGTCAGTTATGTCAATATCCTCTCTGGCCCTTTCAACTTGGTGAGGCAGTGGAGATGCCATATGACAGCTACAAATAATAGCCCTAGGCAATGAAGGCTTTCAAAGCAACTGTCTTGGATGTTTCTCCATTTATGTGGTGTGTTTGCCATCATCTTCCAGGCTCTGCATCCCTGCTTTAATCCATGCTTCTGGCCTCTTTGTCTTTGGCAAACCTTTGGATTCCTGTAGGCTCATAGCTCCTCGGTTCCTAGCTCAGTCCCTTTTCCTGGTTTCTGAGTTTCTAACATATCCATGGGGGAAGAACCTTCATTGGCAGGAGTGCTCACCTCCTCTCTCTGCGTTCCCACGCTGCCCTCTTCGCCTCCCACCCTGTCCCCCACTATCCTTCCCCTCCCCGTACACACCTCCGGGAGAAGATTCTGACACAGATATCCCAGCGATTAAAATTCTTATGCTTACTGGAGAAAGAATACTGTTAAAATAATTTCCCAGAAGTGATGAAGTAATTTTTACCAAGTTAAAAAAATGATAGAATAGGAAGAGCCAGGTCTAGGGGATTTGATTACCTTTTAATTACTCTAGTAGTTCTCAACCTTGGGGGTGATTTTGGCCCCACCCCAGGGGACATTTGGCAATGTCTGGAAACATTTTGGTTGTTGGAGAGAGGCAGGTGGTTGCTACCTGCTCTAGAAGTTAGGGATCAGGAATGCTCCTTATATCCTTCAGTGCACAGGACTTACCAGGCCTAAAATGTCAGGGTGTTCCAGATGAGAAGACCTGAATTACCCTAACTGTAACAAAGTTGTATTGTTTACATTTTGGTAATTTAGTTTACCTAGGAAGAAAAAGATACATTTTTCCCTAGCTAGTCAAATGAATGCAAATTTCTTTGGAAGAAATTTTTATTCTTGGCTCCTCCCTTTACTCAATGTCCAAGAAATTTCCAGGGATTGGCAAATATTTTCTGTGCCAGCTACTGAATGTTTTAGGCTCTATAAGGTTAAGAGGCAAAACTGAAGATATTTATACAACAAGGGAGAAAATCTCTGCTGTTTGCCTTCAGTGGGCTGTCCCAGGTGGTGGGTAGGCTTTGCACCTGTGTGCTAGAGGAAGAACAACTGGCTCGAGAGGTGTGGCCTGGCAGTGCGGTGACTCTTGGGCTGAGAGTCCATCACTCAGTACTAGCAGCAAAGTCCCTCACATTCAAGGGGCAATAAGAGCTGGCTTTGGGTAGCAGCAAGGCTCAGCTGCCAGCTAGGGAGGGAGGTGGGGGTGGAGCATGGATCACAGAGTGGATGCCTGGGTTTGGTCTCCATGACTCTGGTGCTAGCCAGTGCAAGTTCCTATGGGCTGTAGATAAAACAGAAAGATAGGGCCTGCAAGCTGTAGTTTGTCAAGCCATGACCTGTATTGTTCTAGATTTTGTATTTTTTTTTTCCATTTACGATTTTTATTTATTTATTTGAGAGAGATAGAGCACAGAGCGAGATTGAGAGGGAGAAACAGACTCCCTGCTGAGCAGAGAGCTCGATGTGGGGATTGATCCCAGGACCCTGAGATCATGACCTGAGATGAAGGCAGATGCTTAACCCAACTGAGCCACCCAGGCACCCCCTTTCTGGGAGGATTCTTCTGTTTCAACCTGAAGAGAATTTCCAAATGTTTCTGCAGTCTTTAGTAACAGCAGAATTTAACTTAATCATGGAGCAAAATCATATATAAAGATCATTTTCCCTAAATGGGGTCAATCCTGTTCAGCTCTACCATGTAAAACTTTGGGTTGCTAGACTTTGAGGGGGGCATATTGGATCCATTAAGATGTCTATATCCAGATTACCCACCAGCAAAAAAAAAAAAAAAAAAAAAGATGAGACTAGTAGGCATAAACTCCTCTTTATTCCCTAAACCTGTAAATGTACAGCTCAAAATATTGGTCTGATTATATTGGCATAATAGCTATGAGAGTTAGTCTAAATAAGTTAAATACTTTATATATTTTATATGAAAGGAAGGGAAGTAATTATTAGAAAACAATCAAAACCCTTCCCACTTCCTTTTCTCTGTTCTTGGAGAAAGAGGTACATTCGCCTTTGTATGCCAATTTGTTCAAGCTTATTCCTCTACCTGTATCCTTGGTCCAATTTTTATCTCCTTGGAAATAAGCTCTTTAACAATCTTTGTCTTATATCCACTAACATTTTCAAGAAGTACCATTCTAAATGGCGAACCCTTTAGAAGCATTCTTATTATATTTGTAAACAACACACTAATGCTTGCTGTCTCGGCTATGAAACACTCCAGTGGAGGTCCTAGAAAATTGCAATAAGACAAGAAAAAAAGAAATTATCTATTTGCTAGTTTATCTTCTTCTGCTCATCCCTGAACTGGTATGTTTTCAGGCCTATATTTTCAGTGCTTTAATTTCTTATTGTATATGCTCCCCATAGGTGGACTCATTGTCTCCCATGGCTTTAGTTATAGTATATAAATTAAGTGTCCAAATCTATATTGGAAATTCAGACTTTTCTCCTGAATCATGCTCTTAACATCTAATTCTTTATTAAATAGCACCACCTGTATGCCACAGAGGCATCTGAAAGTTAACATATCCAATATATTCAACACTGAAATCATTATCTTCCCCTGTAAATCTGCTCTTTCTCTATGTACAGGGTTTATTCATGCCAAAATGTCAATAGTATCTAGATTGGGAAACCTCCATTTTTTTTCTGTATTTCCTATCATGGGAACAGAGCCAGCCTTCACTCATCCCACAGTCCTCAATTCTGGGAGTCATTCCAAGCTCATCCACAGACAACTGTGCACCAAGATTTTGTCATTTCTGTCCTCACTTTTCCTTTTCTACCACTACTGCCTTAGATTAGGCTTCCATCATATTTCTCCATAACTATTGTAATAATACATTAATTGGCCTCCCTGTTAATTCTTATATTCCTCCACAGTATTGCAGTTACAGGGACCTGTTGAAAATGAAAGTCTAATCATATTATTTCCTGACTTAAACTTTTTCTGGAGTTATAAAAGCCTTGACAGGTAAAGCAGAAACTATTTAGCATATACACAAGGTCCTCCACTTTCTGGTCCTGTACTGTTAACAGTCAGTATTCATCTATTCTTTGTATTTATTACAATATTTACTTAACATTATGTGCTAGGCATATGCACTTACATATGTTTAATTTAATCTCAAAACAGCCCTAAAATGAAGGTATTGTTTTTATTCCCTCCATTTACAGTTCAGGAAACTAAGGCACAAAGTCTTTAAAGAATTTATCCAAGATCACACAGCTAGAAAACCACATGTTTGGAATTTGAGCCCACATGGACTGATTCCAGAGCGTAATACTCCCTTCCCACTCCCAGGAGGACACAGGAGCTCAGGAACACCCTTTTTCCCTCCTTTTCCTTCTTTTGGGTCTTGGTTGCACAGAATCAGCTTTGTGTTTGTTTTATGACACATTCTCAACATTGCCATGCATGGATAGTTCGTTATTTTTAATAATGTTATCACACCCCCAAATGCCACCCAAAACATGACTCTTAAGACCTTGACAATAATCTAAACCTAAAAATATGACTCATGTTTTTATTTCCCTTCCCTGTTTCTCTGAAGTTACCATCATTCTGAATCTACTTTTGTTTTAATATACACTTATTGCTATCATATGTATTCCCCAAAAGTATATATTTTTATTTTAGATGATTTTCACTTCAAAAGGCTATCCTAATTCTTTGGGACATACTGTCCCGAAGACTGACCTATATCACTATACTTTGACCACTATGTAACAAACCGTTTTGTGAATATACTACCTTTGGTTGATCTGCTCTTTAGTTGATGGGCATTGGCTTGTATCCAGGACTTGGTTGTTCTGAATAGTGGGCTGCCACTCTTAGACATGTTTCCTTGTATGTGTGCACAAGTTTTCTTTGGGCAGAGCTCATGTTCTTCATCCATCTATGCTGTACAACATTTCCTCCTGGCTATACTTAGAGTCATTCAGTCATTCAACAAATATTTATTGAACACCTATGTGTTCTAGGTGCTGAGGAAATAAAGAGAGAGAAAATTCTTCCTCTTATAATGCTAATGGGGAAGACAGAAAAAACACAGAGAAGCTAATGAAACACATAAGTAAGGTATAACATATCTTTTTCCGTTTCTCACTTTACAGTTAATGCTACAGCAATTCTAAACTACTGGAACATAAGGTTTAATTCCTCCAAATTTTTGCTCATATTGTTTGATTTGCATGCAGTGTCCTTTTAGCCCTGGTGTTTTCTGTGTAACTTTTATTTCCTTTTGTCTTTCAAGATTGAACTCAGATAATCCCTCTGTTATGAAGCTTTTGGTGGTACCTCCTTAAGGTAAGGTCCCCTCCTTTGTACTCAAATAGATCCTTATCATATCTTTATAACATCTCTTTTCCACTTTCTTTCTCCTCCAGAGTAAAAAATCAAATCTTACTATCTTTAAATAGCTCTAGTGACCAGTGTGATAGCCACAGATAAAAGGTGTTCCATAGATGATTATCAGAAAAAAAGCTGAAATACTTCTCAAAATTCTAGGACAGTATCTTCTGAAGGAATTCACACTTGGGATTTTAAGAAAGAGACTTAGTTCTGTATATGAGGATTACAAGAAGTAGTTATAATGAGTGCATCTCTTCACTCATGAAAAACAAATGTAGTCTGGTCATGCCCTTACTCAAGGGAACGAGACAACCTTATCATTAATTAATTCAAGAGACGTGTTGTCAAAAGTTCTCCTGTTCCTTTTGCACAAGAGATCAAAAATGGATTTGGAAAAGAAACTCCAATGAAGTGGTTTGGAAAGCAATGTAATTCAGCAGAAAAAGCAATGCCCTTGAAATGAGAAGAACTTGGTGGTGTTATAGGTAGAGGGCTTGAGCTTATGGAATGGGAAAGAGAAAAAAAATCAAAATCCTGGAGAATGTGATCTGAAGGTCTAGAGAATAGATATTCTATAGCCACCCTTTTCATTCATAATGATTTTTCTTA
Organism: Neomonachus schauinslandi; assembly: GCF_002201575.2. NCBI lineage: Eukaryota > Metazoa > Chordata > Mammalia > Carnivora > Phocidae > Neomonachus > Neomonachus schauinslandi. The sequence continues at coordinate 50,751,362 of NC_058405.1, read as the reverse complement.
CCTAGAAGAAAGTCCACCTTAGATATTTAAACTTTAATCTGACTTAAAGTTAAGACAAATGGATTCTTCTAATTTTTTGATATCTATTCATGAATAAAGATACAGGTTATCTCATGTCTGTATTTGTTGTTCTCCTTGTCAATGAAACTTTTGATTGTGAAAGTACTATAGGCCCTCCCCCCACCTCCTTCCATCCTTAATTCCTAACTGGTAATAGAGGATTATGTCAAAGAAGGCTACATTGATTTGCAAACAAAGAAATAGGAATTAAAGACAGTCTTTTGAGAGTTCTAAAACAAAGTGGTGTCCCAGGACCAGGAAGATGAGGAAAAGACAAGAAAGATGGGAGAATTCTACAGAAAGAGGGGACCAGAATGAAAAAGATGGGTAGTAAGAAATGTCTATGGTGTTTATGGTCAGAAATTGGACATGAAACACACACAACAGCCATGTCTGTCAATGGAATCAAAATTAATGATCCAGTAATCTACTACTGGTTATTTACCCAAAGAAAATAAAAGTACTAATTCAAAAATATACATGCACCCTATGTTTATTGAAGCATTATTTACAATAGTCAAGATATGGAGGCAACATAAGTGTCCATTGCTAGATGAATGGGTAAAGAAGGTGTGGTATATGTACACAATGGAATACTACCCAGCCATAGAAAGGATGAGGTCTTGCCATTTCTGATAACGTGGATGGACCTAGAAGGTATTATATTAAGTGAAATAAGTCACACTGAGAAAGACAAATACCATATGATTTCACTCATACATAAAATCTAAAAAACAAAAGAAATGAATAAATAAACAAAAAACAGAATCAGACCTATAAATACAAAGAACAATCTGATGGTTATCGGAGGGAAGGGGTGTAAGGAGATGGGCAAGATGAATGAAGAGGAGTAGGAGAGGCCTACTCATTCCACAACAGGCCTCCAGTTGTGGAATGAATAAGTCACAGGGATGAAAGGCACAGCGTAGGGAATATAGTCAATGATATTGTGGTAGCGTTGTGTGGTGATGGATAGTAGCTCCGCTTGTGGTGAGCATTGCATAACGTAGAGAGATGTTGAATCTCTATGTTGTACACCTGAAACTAATGTAACATTGTGTGTCAACTATGCTCAAATAAAAAATTAAAAAAAATAAAACAAGAAACAGAAAACTAAAGAAAAATTTTAAATGTGGAAAAGAAAAAGAAACTGATGAGAGTTAAGTGATGAGGAATGTAAGCAGTGTAGGGACTCCTCGGGCCTCTGGGCTGCACAGGACTGGAGCTGGTTTATGTACACATTAAAAGAAAAGGTCTTCCAGGATGACTAGCATTTGTGAAGACATGGGAGTACATTTAGAATTGTAATAGGCATTTGGGACTGCATATACTTAATGAATTTAGGGTTGCTCATAATATTAAATAATACTGGGATGTTTCCATGTAGTTTTGAAAGTATGGGCATATAGGTTTAGAGCTATCAGCATCACACAGAGTTCCTTTTCTTAAAAAAATGTACAGTTTTTTTTGTTTGTTTTTGATTATTTTAAGGACATATTTTAAGGTATAAAATAGAGTTCAGAAGAGGTGACCAGAAAGGATCATTTAATCGAATGACAAGTACAATGGAATATGTGTTCTTTTCTTAAGAGTACTCATCATACATATCCATATGAAAGAAAGATATCCATCGAACTTTTATGTCTGTATCAGTTTATGGCTGCATGTAACTGACACCTTCAAAGAACAATGGTTTAATTAGTATAGAGATTGACTTTTCTCCCACAGATATGAAGGCAGGAATAAGCAACCAAGGGATGATGTGGTGCCCCAATTGGTTCATCAGAGATCTAGTTTCACTCTATGTACTTGCCTCATTATCACCAATATATGTCTTCTACTTCTACTTCTACTGATTCAGCTTCTTACAGTCCAGCTGCCATGTTCTCATTTCAGGGTATATGAAGAAGAAATAGGAAAAGGGGTCTTTAAGAACACTTCTGGAATTTTTACCTTTTACTTCTGCTTACTTCCACTTAATAGGATGTAGGCTGGGAAATGTTACTTTATTCTGGGAAACCATGTGCCCAGCTTAAAATTGGAGACTGGGGGAAAACATATAATACCTGCCATCATGTTTCATATGGTCTTAGTTCTGGGGCTGTCTTACCCAGTGGAGATACCACTGACAAGGACCAATCAAATGGTGGGCATGATCGACAGATCTTTAGGAACTGGGTAGTATCCAGTGAATGATATAAAAATAGTAGCCAAACAGATGTTAGTGGTCACTATGTTTTAGACAGGACATTACCACTTCTTGGCATTTGAAACTGTATCACCCTGGGGAAAATTTTTTGGTCATTGAAAGGGGGGAGAGAGAGAGAGAGAGAGAGAGAGAGAGAGGGAGAGAGAGAGAGAGAAAGAGAGAGGAAAAATATTAAAGAGTAAGGCATATTTCTTTCTCTAAAATATTGATTTTTCCATTTTAAGTTAGAGTCAAATATCAATATAGGTAAAATTGGTAGTTCCCAGAACTGATGAGTATTCACAAAGCTTAACAAATGAATGCATGGCTTGATCTTACTGCAGCATATTTAGAGAGAAAAGAATGTATTGATCAACTCGCTTTAGGACACCTTCTATGAATTACTACTGTTTGAAATAGCCCTATTACCAGAAGCCTATATAGGCTATATTTTGTTCATTATAAGGGAATTCATACTTTGCTGGTTTTGAGTCATGGTCTAATATTAGGGGTGTCACAAGGATATGTAATATATGAGTCGTGGGTTCTTGTCTTGCCTTAGTTGCTGAATCATAGTTTAATCTTGTATGAAAAAATAGAGTGTCCCTGCCTCAGTTACACTCTTAGGAACATAGTATTAAGGATTATTCATTTCTAACCACAATGGAAGAGAACATTGTTGTAAAAAGTCACCTCATGGTATACCCTTGATTACCAAAGGGTAAAATCCAACCTTCCTAAAAGTAGAATGTTTATGAGGGTATCTTCACTTTTGTTCCTCCTTTGACTTACTTTTAAGACAGCTTTTATTATTTTGAGTCACAATTCATAAAAAAAAACAAACAACAACAAAACAAAACCAGCCTGTAGCTACAACTGTGTCTAAAGGCATTCATGCTTTAATTGCTTCACATATAACATTTAATAATTACTGAGTTGACACACTTCATTTATCTAAATTTATCCAGCTCTAATGAAAGCTGCCTACATAATTTGCTATTGTGAATGACAAATACACAGTTATATCACAACTCTACTTATTTTGGAGTGGGCCCCAAAGAAATCGACATGTATTCTATATATATACCTTGAAACTTCTGACCATAAGGAGGCTCCTATATCTATTTGGAGGTATTGAAGATTGGAAAAAAAAAAATAGTTTGCCTTATTAAGTTAAATTCTACAGGAAAGAATTTAGCAGAAAATCTATAATAATGTTTATAAGTGGATGGTGCCTAAAGTTATTTTCTTTTTGTTTAATCAGTTTTGCAGAATTGTAAAATGTTAGATTCAGACATTGAATTACAGATTCTAAATGCTTTGAGGAGTTCAAGAGAACAGACAGGAATCCAACAGCCTAGGACTCTTTTCCAGATATGGAGAATGTAACTTAAAGGAATCAGTTAACATTTGACTTTGTCAGATTTAAACGATATCAGTAATAATCTTTTATGATACATTTATAGAATTATTATGATTAGTTAGGTAAGAGCCAAGTGATATAGACTAAAGACACAAGTAGTACAGGAATTGAGAGTTTTTGTGGATAGAAAGATGGGGGAAGCCATGACCTTCTGCTGGATCATGATGGGTAGATGAATCAGATATAGATTAAGGGAAAAAAAACAGAGAATCATATTCCTGGAGGATGCAATGAGGGAGCAAGAGCTTGAAGATGGAAATGAGTCAAATGTGTTCTGATTTTTGAGAAAAATAGAGCATTCATCCTAGGGGATGATAAGCATGGGCTTGATTAATTTGGTTGGAATGTGATAGATCTTGAACTTGATCAAGTAGAATGTGAATGAAATTCCAAGCATTTGATCTACAAAAGACATAATACAAGTGGTGTTTGGGATGATTAAATTCAAGTATTGCATGGAATGGTAATAGGAGACATTAGCAGTAAGACCATGGCAGCTTTCAAACTTGCCAATGCTAAAATCACCTGGCCCAATTGTTAAATTTGTAGCACTTAGAACAGCACCTGGCACAGAGTAGGTACTCAGTAAGTATTTGTTGGGCTGAATTGAATTTTGACCAGTCTTGAGCCTTTCCTACTCCAAGTGTTATTTATTTGTTCATGGTTTATGAATGATCATTGTCATAGATTTTGTGTTTCCGTATGAGAGGCCAGAGAATTACTAAATCTTTCAAGTTTCAAAAGAAAAAGTTGTAATGGTAGAATTGATTCATCCATATGCCATATGTTTATTAATCCATTCAGTTAATAAATTTTGAGCATCTACCATATGATTAGAACTCTTCTGGTTGGTAGGGGTACAGAGGTGAATGAGACAGATGAGGTCTCTGGCCTCATGGAACTTATACTTTAATGTTGGGGGGGGGCAAAAACAAACAGAAAATACTGTTAACATAGTAAAGTAATATATTTGGTTTTTGTCCTCAGTTCCTACCACAGAGCTTCAAAATTGGAATTTTTGGAATTTCCTTGGAATTTCCCTAGTGATAGGAGTATCTTTGTTATGCTAATGAGATGACAATAGTGGGTCAGTAGTTTCAGGATGCGGTCACCAGAAAAAACAATTATGTGAGTAGAGGGTTGGAACTTTTGGGCAACCTGACCTCTGGGGAAGAGAGAGGGACTGGAGATTGAGTTCAATTTTATAGCCAATGATTAAACCAATCAATCATACCTACATAATAAAATCCCAATAGAAGCTCTGGACAACAAAGCTTAGTGGAGCTTCCTGGTTATGAACACACTGCCGTGCAGGGAGGGTAATGCACTCTGACTCCCCAGGGAAAGGGAATGAATGCTCTGTGCTCCCTCCCAGACCTAGCTGATGTATATCCTTTATAACAAAACTATAATCATAAGCATTGAACCTCCCAGAGTTCTGTGAACTGTTCTAGCAAGTTACTGCACCTGAGGGAGTTGTGGAAACCCTGGATTTATAATCATTCAGTTAGAAGTATGGGTGGCCTGGGATTCCTCAAAGTGTGGCTGTCATCTGAAGAAGGGTAGCCTCGTGGAGGACCGAAACTTTGACATGTGAGGTCTGCATTAACTCTGGGTAGTTAGTGTTAGAATTGAATTGTGGTACACCCAGTTGAGGTGGAAACTCAGTGTGTGTGTGTTTAAAATGTTAAATGCTTGTAAATTTTTACTGTGTCGCATTTTAAGATAGATGCCAAATGGTGAGGATGATGTTTAATGATAGTGGAAATTAACCTGTTTCCCTCTCAAATTGTATCATGCAAAGGGACACCTAGTACCCGTTATTTTATTACTGGGACTTTGGGGTTGCTTTAAGGAGAGAATAAAACACAAGTTAGACCATGAAGAACTGGTAATATTTGAGTAAGCAGAGAAGGGAGGTAAGAAAGGACTAAAGTAGTTTGAAGCCCTGGCAAGGGCTAGAGCCAGCCCTCTGGACATCTAAAGTTCATGGTCTTCAGCTCTTTCCCCTTATTGGCTAAATAGGGGTGAGCATCCCATTGACGTGGAGTCGTAAGGAGGATATCATTTTTGCTGATACTATTATTATGAATAATGGTAACTCTCATGTTCCTCCCTGATTGCAGTTTGCCAATGTATTTTATATGTTACCTCATGATTCTTTCAATGACATTCTGAGGTAGATCATTATTTTCTGCATTTACACACATGAAAAAATTGATGTCTAAGATTAAGAGATTTGCCAGTGGTTTTAAAGGCAAGAAAGAGACAGACTGAGATTCCAACTCATGTCCTTACACAAGAGATCCAGGCTCTCTACACTAGACCAAAGCTTCCCTTTAAAATTCAGGGCCATAATTTTCTTGTTTGTTGTTTTCCCCACCCTGATTTACTTGAATTACAACAAAACTCCAAGCCACTATTGAATAGAATAATTAATGGATCCTGTAGGAGGATGGAGATAGATTCTGCAATTCCACCTGCAGAGTAGTGTCCTGTTTCTCATTGAACATTCAGGTCTATTCTGTAAGGGTGTGGAGTAAGAAGCAGCTTGTGACTTGAACACCAAGGGGACAAGAAATGAAACAGGATTTTTTTTTTTTTTTAACAACGGAAGGCATTTATCAGATGTGTGTGCCAAAAAGCAATGTCTGTAAACTGTAAAAAGGGGTTATTTGAGAACTGGGCATAATTCGGGCCCTTTTGAAAAGATGATTCTTCCAGAAAGTAAGTTTTTTTTACCTTGTGAAGTGTCCTTCAGTGAACATCTAAGTAAATATCCATGCACTGAACCTATGAATTTCCATTAGGCATTTTGAAATAGAATGGGATTTTGCTGAGTGTTGAGGGTTCAGCAGCTCATGTTGGTCATTATCATGAATGACTCCTCTTTGTAACAAGATCGCAGCACCTGTAATGTCCTCAGCCATTTCTATTAAAAGTTATAACAATGTCCCTTTGAATAATATCACTTATGAAAATATCTTGATGGTGAACTTTTCTTATCTTTCAAGCTTTTTAGTGCTGAGGTGAGGAACTTGGAAATTTTCTTACGGCGAAAATTTACTTAATGTTAAACATACACAAGAAACCAAACTTTCTACTTTTCTTTGTAAATAAACACAGAAGCAAATGAAATGTGCTAATGTGCTCCCAATTAGCACATTCATTAAGGGCTATGCTGAACGCAGTAATGAACTTTTCGCTTCTGATTGAAGATAGAATTCACAATGATAAATTAGCGAGTATATCTGCTGAAAGTTGCCAAATTATAGGGCTGAATGAATACTACTAATAAAATCACTCACCACCCACATGAAAATGATAAATATGAATCCAAAAAACCTGAAAAATATCCTTCACAAGAATGCATATCTTTCTTTGAGGAAATACCAGGTAAAAATTAATCTTGAACACTAATGTGGCTTCATCTGGTTGATTTGTCTGTCCAAGGGTTTAAGTTTGAGGCATTAGCTTTTCCTGTGTGCAGACAAGGGTGACTCCTGTTAAACATAGAGTGAAATGAGAGAATCTCTTATTTCAAGTTTTTTTTTTTTTTAAAGATTTTATTTATTTATTTGACAGACAGAGACACAGCGAGAGAGGGAGCACAAGCAGAGGGAGTGGGAGAGGGAGAAGCAGGCTTCCCGCTGAACAGGGAGCCTGATGTGGGACTTGATGCCAGGACTCTGGGACCATGATCTGAGCCGAAGGCAGACGCTTAACGACTGAGCCACCCAGGCGCCCTCTTATTTCAAGTTTATCAGGTACTGCTAACACCACAGGAATCACTAAGCTTGAGGCATGTTAACCAGCATGAGTGTGAGCTGGCTAGAGGAAACAATTTCAGTACTGATCACGGTAGGAATGGAACACCAGAAATGCTTAAGTATTAAATTCAACTCTGTTACTGGTGGTGGGGATAGTGGCCATCGAAGTGGGTGATGATGTGATGATGATGATCATTATTAACAATTGTTTCCATTTGTTGAGTTCTTCTCCATCAGACAATGTATTATATATATTACTTGATGTATCTTTATGTGAAGAAATTATTACTATTCTCTTTCTTCGGAGGAGGAAACAGAATACATCAATATTGGATTTTTTTTTGAATTCAGTATTTTCATGATAATTTAGACTCTCTCTATACCCCCCCCCCCAAAGATCCCCTCTGCCTGAGAGGCTCTGTTTTCTCTCCATCAATCTGTATGTCTTCTTATATTGCTATTCAAGAAGTGTTCACCTCCATGAATGTCTACTCTCCAACTTTAATAGTTTGCCAATGTTACTTTGTTTCAGTATTTTTTGATAATTTTATAGTTATGTTTTCCCTTCTCCCACTCGAAGTTCTTCAGAGTTAGAGATAGGTTTCTATTGCTTCTGAATACTCCCAAGACTCTCCAGTATAGTGCTCTACTTAGAATAGAAATCCAATAAATGTTGTTGTTCAGTGAGATGAGAATCTATCATGTTTTTAAATACTTCTGAAAAATGAGATTCCTCTGCCTCCCTTGGTAACACATCCCAGGGTCTATCAGCCTTAGCTGTCAGGAAATTTGCCCTTCATTCTTATCTGTATACCTCATGCCATTTCTCTTCTTCACAGAATCTTTCAAAACATTCTTTGTGTGATGGCCCTTCATACACTGGAAAGTTTGTTTCATGTCTTCCTTGAGCTGCTCCTCAAGACAAAATAATGAGCCTTCAAATGATCATTATGGGTTTTTTTTTAATATGTATGTTTTCCCTTTAATTATGTTCAAAAGAATTTACATCAGATAAAACATAAGAAACTAAAGAAAATAAAAACTAAGTTATTTTTCTAATTTTCTTGTAATTTTGCTTGTAGAAAAGTCATGACATAACTTCTTCAAAATGGTTGTAATGATTACTTTTGAGAGTAGTGACTTGATTGCAAGACTTTGTGAGCTTGGGTTTTTTTAAGTTACATTCATAGATGTTTCTTTTTTTTTTTTTTCTGTAGAAATTTAGGTTTTAGTTTTCCTTAACAGATTTTTGATTAAAGGCAAAGAGATTGATAAATCGGAAAGGTGCCAGACTACTTCTAGCCAGAAACGTTAATCTTTTTATTCCATTTTAGTTGTGTTTTCCCCTAAGAATATAGAGTCTGTGCTTATAAGCTGGGTTTTCTCATGCTGGTAGATAGAAGTATTGGTGCTTATAATGGATATGTTTCAGTATTTTCCCTGAGCAGACCAGTCTCTAATCCCTGTTTTAAAGTCTTTCCTTTAGTGTCACATTACAAAATTAATCTTTCCATTTGCTTCACTCCACACCATTTAATACCGTTTGACTCCGCATAAAACACCATGACATGAGCTTTAAATAAAAGCTGGATAGGGCTAAGTTGTGTGCATATTGTGTTTGGGATTAAGAAACTAAATTCGACAGGTAATGGAGTAGGATTTAACTGCTCCGTGATACTAAACTGTGAGGTGTCGTGTCAATCATCTGTCCAGGAAATATAAGCTATAAAAGGAAAGTGAGATGTATTTCAGATGCCTAATCACACAAGCAAAAGGTTAGCTCCTCAAGGATGGGAGTTTGCAGACTGCTACCTTCATCTCTGGAGGGGACTCTGGGAGCTAAGGCCATCATACAAATAGGCTTATTTGTATTGCCTGAGGATTAGATAGGTTTCCTAGGAGACATGATAAAGAAATGTCTGCGACAAATGGCCAGTTTCTCATATTAAGTAAAGGGGAAACAAAACTTTAAAGCAGTGGGGGAATGGATGTAGGGTGTTTGGAGAGCTTCCTACCTGTTTAGTAGAAAAAGCATGGCATATATATAGAAGAGAAATAGATTTTGAAATATTTCTTGCTAAGATTGTTATCAATAGCATTAAATACTTGTTCTTATTCTTGACGACCAACCAGTTTTGAACTCAATTTTATATTTAATCAAAATAATTATATCCATCAATTCTTTGATAAATTTTATTCTTCTCTGTGCTGTAACTTAATATTTTTCCAACCAATTGAACTGTCCTATTTTTTTTTTACTGTAATTCTTTCTTTAAAGGAGGTACAACACAATTAATAAACAAAAGATAAAACGTCCTCTACGAATAAAAATAACCTATCCATCTCTCTGGTCTGGAGGATGACACAAAGAGGGCTGGGAAGTGAATCGCTGAAGTGTATGATTACACATTTAGTCCAGCGTCTCAGCTTGATGTGCGGCGCTTTTACTGCGCACTTCCCATTAATGCTGATTGTCCAATTTAGGGCTTCATTAATGAGCCATAGACCACTTGTAAATTTCCGACTTATAGAATCAACCACATTTAAAGTTTTATTCTCCTGAAAATGTCTCCACCTGTCAAGCTGATAATAAATACTTTGCATTCTTCCACCCACTTAACCCTTCTGTCATGTCAATTTGGGCTATTGTCAGTCGCATTCCTGTTTCTTAAACATATGTAACATTTATAGCAATAATAATTATAAGAGCGAACATTTTTATGGCATTTATTCTGCACTAAGCTTAGATCTTAGAATCACTTCTTGATGGCTTATGATGTTTCAGTGCCGTTGCAAGCATTCTAGAGGCATTAACTCATTTAGTCCACTGAACGCTGTGCCGTAGCTCCTCTTACTATCCCCATTTTACTGAGAGAGTAACTAAGAAAGGTGAAGGGTCTTGCCCAGGGCTACAGATCTGGTAAGTAGAGGAGCTGGAATTTAAACAGGGGTGGTCTAGCTTTAGCGTTTGACTTCTAAGGCTCCATCTTATGGACTAGGTATATATTCATCCTCAGGAAATGGTAAGGGCTTTACAAAGGAACTGATGGCTTCGCCTACAGTATCCAAAACATTTGCCCAATAATCAGCCTTTGCATAAAAGTTTTGCTTTTTGCTTTCTATAGAACCCTGAGCAGCCATACTCACAATTATTCTGTTAGCTCTAAGGCAACATTCTGTGTGCTATGTCTTACATGCAGAAAACTGACAGTTTGCAGAGAAGCACTGACCAAATTGACAATAAAGCAATTGAGATTTTTATCACCAAAAGTCATAATAGTGTCATTTGGGTCACTACACTTCAGGAGGAATTAGTGATGAAAATGCAAATGTCATTAGCAGTTGTGATCAATCAAGTAAATAGAATGAATAAAAACATATAAAAACATTGGCAAGATGTTTGAGAACTTGACTTTGATAAGAGGAAAAGAATGGTTTCCTGCCTGAAGCTAGAAGAAAAAGTAATTATATGTGGAATGTGCTTTTACCCAATTCTGCCCATCAGAATCATAAAGTTCTTCAAAGTCTAAGTCTTCAGAGGATCTTTCCTGACTCCTCTAGTCCTCTACAGTATTATGTGCTTCTTTGACATTTCTTCCAAAACAGTGCCTTGTACATTAGCTTTCTCTGTATTCCTCTCACATACTCTTTGGTAAATTCTCTGAAGGTGGGGACTATATCTTCTCCATGTTTGTGTTTATAGGAAGTCAACAAATATACATTGATTGATCGACAGGCAGCCTAAGGTGGTCCCAATGGTTTTCTACCTTTGAATCGGGTCATTAGCACTCTGGGGAACCAATCTGTAAATCAGATGCAATCCATGAGTTATAATGAGTGGATAGATCTTAAAATTATTAGAGGAAACGAAAATGAAACAGCCGTCACATAGACAGCCTATTTGGAGTTGCTTCACCTTACAAGGCAAGTGGAATGAGCAAGTTCTCAGCAAATTATCAGAAAGCATCCATTGAAAATGTAGAATGGGAATATTTTTGTGATGAATTAGAGATTCTTTTATCCTTGAAACCAGAAAGCAACTTGCTTAAAATAGAATTAGTTGCACTGCATCTACAAACTTGGAATTATATTATGAGAAATGAAGGAAAGTGGCTTAATGACAAATGCAAACAAAGTCTCATCTCTTAATGATGTACACTATAATGAAAACTGGAGGCTGAGCTCGTATCAGAAATGACTCTTCAGTTAATTCAAAAGTGAGGGAGAGATTATGTAGTAGAAATAACTAGAAGGGCAAGTTCTGTTTGAAAGTTCAAATATAATAAAAATTATATATCTGGTTTTACTATCTAACTCCTTTTGTTTTGATTCTTGGCTTGACAGAAACCTTCAAATTACCAATTTGGCTTTCCCCAATCTTTGATCCTGTTAGTGGATGTCTGGAGTTAAGGCTCAATTGCTTCAGATTCCCTTTAATTTATATCCTATTGATCAATACCCTTTAGATTAATATCCTGATTTATCAATAATTCTCCTGTAGGAATGGATAATGTGGGTCAGTTTACAAAATCTGTTCATTCTCAAAGATTGATTTATTATTTTAGAGAGGAAGAGAACGTGCACACGCCGTGCACACACACACACACACATACACACACATAGGGAGAGGGAGAGAGAGAATCTTAAGCAGACTCCCCACTGAGCATGGAGCCTGCTGCAGGGCTCAGTCCCACAACCCCAAGATCATGACCCTCGCCGAAACCAAGAGCTGGACGCCCAACCTACTGAGCCACCCAGGCACCCCTAAAATCTGTTCGTTCTTAAATGAACAGTTAAGTGTTGGGTTTTGTGAACTTGCAAAGTCAAGAATTCACTGGAGTTGTGCCAGAAAGGTTTTCACCGACCCATAAGTGATGCTTGGGGCCTGGAGTGAAATAGTAGGCCAGGCTGATCTATCTCATTTCCTTACATCTCATTCTCTTAACTCGCTGATGTTGCTTATTAGGCTCATGGGGGTATGCGAGCCTGTGACCTGTATGTTAGCATGGGTGTATAGTCACGGAGGACTGCTGCTCACCGTGTAGAACTGGGGTGGATTGTGTTATTGTTCCTAATTATTTCCTCACCACTTCTGGAAGAGCATTATACCTCTCCACTCTGTTGACATCAATCTTGGCCACGTTAATTTTTTTGATCAGTGAAAGCTCTAATAGCCATTGCTTGGTTCTGCTATGGTTCTTCTCCCAGTGCAATAGAACAGCCTGGGTGAGATGCTTGCCACTCCTTCACCCTGGATCCCAGAACAGCCACAGTGTACTTGCTGCTGTCATCTTAGTGATTCTGTGAAACCCTAAAATTTGGGAGTTGTTTGTTCCTGAAACTTAAAGTAATGCAAGCTGACTGATATTAGCACTCCTATAAAGTTAATTTGACATTTACTCTCATGTCTTGCAAAATTTGAAAATTCTTTATATCTTTAGGGTCTGCTCTTAATTTTCAAATTGTTATCACCTGCAAGAAATAGTTCATGGAGAGGCAAGAGGGAGGTCTTTAGGCCATTCATTCTTAGATTTTATGTAGGACAACAGCTTTATTTGAATTGAGATCTGGATAATTTGGAAATTATAGCCTTAGTGGTTCCTAGATCTCTAGAGAGAAAAGACATAGAAAGTGGTATCTCCTTTGGTAGAAAGGCAGGAAGACACGATGACTAGGGTGAGCCCACCAATCTTACCTGAGAAGAATGAATGCTTTGCTATGGCTGAGAGGAGAGGTGAAGTACTGAAGCCGAGATGGGTCAGCTCTGTGAATAGCCATAATGATAGCCTTCCCTCCTGGAGGAACTCTGCGTACTACATTAAATTACGCAGAAAATTGAGGACATGCGTTTCAGGAAGAGTGAATGAATCCCTGACCTGGCACCTTTATTGCTAGAACTGTGAGCACTGCTTAGAGGAGCAGTAAGCTCTGACTGACTGAGGCAGAACATTTTAGAATTCTTTTCTTCCTAACCAGTACATGCGGGGAGGGCTGGGAGTCGAATGTCCAGGAAAAGACACATGCCAGAACACAGTGGACCACACAGGCAGAAGATGGGGACAGCCCTCCTCCATGCTAGTGAGGAAGGCTGAGGTTAGACATGGCATGCATGGGTGCTTCCAGGATGCTGACACAAAAGCAGCAGGCTGTATTGGAACCTATCCTAGGAGACTCTCACAGAATGGTCTCCATGTATAGAAGCATTCCTGATCCAGGCACTTTGACTCTTCATGGAACTTTTGGGTTTTAGGATCCTGTATTTCATCTGTAATGGAACAATGATCACTAAATTATCTTGTGTTTAATACCTTTTGTTTTTGTTGCATTTAGCAAAGATAGATCCAAGTTAGAAAATACATTCCAAATTAAGAGACTTGTTAATGGAGACATAATGCCACATTTTTTTCTCAGGGATTGTGGCTAAGGGAACATGCCCCCTTTCCACACACCGTACACATGCAAACCCACCTTTGATCTTTTTAGTCAAAGGTATCTCTCACTGAAGGGTTGCACTTAATTTCTAGAATTCTTTGATGAGATGACATATTATTGAGACCCCACACAATGAGAAGCTAGTGTCTCTGGGAATCACACAGATTTAACAGAAGACCCAGACTTCAGGTCATGTGAATAAGTTTACTCGAACATCTTGTATTGCCAAAATTAATACCTGACCATTGATCTTGGCTATGATAGTGGCCATCTTCAATCAGGAAATGGACCCAAAGTCAAAGCTACTGTGTGTGCATGCATGTGTATGGGTGCACATGTGCGTGTGTGTGTGCGCGTGCGTGTGCGCTCCTGTGCATTTAATGCTGTTTTCATGTCCACAAATAATCCCTTCCTAGGTCAACCTCTTGTCACAATCTTTTCACAGTGCACCATTTTCTTGGATATAATTGAGGAAACAAAACATATGCACAATTACCCTCCTGGGTTTCTTCTGTGCTTTTATGCATATTCAGTCAGACCATAATAGTTACTGTCCTTTGGGCGGGGTGCTTGCCAGATACCATCATTACATCTGGCTAGATTGTTTGGGTCCTCTGAAGATACTTTCTCAATATCATTTGGCTTTTACTCAGCTACAGCTAATTTGCCACTCCCTTCCTTTCTGCCTGTCCAAAAATCTCATCAGAGTGAAAGATGTGTTTCTCTCACCATGAGAAAACAGAACTTTTCTTCAAAGGGTAGAGCACATATTCAATGAACAATTATGTATCTTAGCCAAAGTTTCTCTCTTAAAAAAAAGGCATGGAATATGTGTGTAACCTGAGCTCATATATTTGCCCTTCTTTTTGATCCCTTTTAATTACTGTTATTAACCGTATTTCTTGATTTTAATATTAAAAGAGTATCCCATTAAAATAGACTTTAGTTGGTAACAGCCAAGTAGCCAGGGCTTGATAAATGACTTTCGCAAAGATAGAACCAAGTGAACAACCCCTGAAGCTATCAGGAAAGGTAGCTGAGAGTCATGAAGAATCATTTGGTTATGCCCCACAAGGGGCAGTTTTCTCAATGAATGAGAAGTGAGTTCCAGAAGCAGTGGGAACCTCTAAAGGTCACCCTTGCATTTCTATATTGCAGTAGACATGATAAAAGGCACAATATTGACGCTATTAAAATTTAGATTGGTTATGTGATTTGCACTGAAAGCATATTGTTTTTTGAGTTGAAAACCTTTTGGGAATAAGCCTGATGCCAGGAAGGACATGTAACTTAGAAACAGAAAATGTACATTTCCTCCCTAGAGTGGAAGGAGGGATATAGAGAATGGTTTTCAAAGTGCCTTTTGCAATCACCTCCATAGGAGGTGGGAGAGAAGAAAACAAACGAACAAACCAGCACTCTAATTTTTTGTCTGGTTCATTAATCATATTAGCAATGTTTAGGGAAAATACAAAACAGAAACAAAACACGGTTCCGAGTGGCACAGTGCCGCACTTAGGGTTTCTGGAATACAACATGAGACAAAAAATACACTGTAAATAGAAAGAAGAAACCTTTGAAATTCTACAACATTCAGCGTCTTAAGGTTCTGAATTCGTTTTAAAGAACAGAAACTTGGAAAAACGTAGGGAAGTACAATAAGATTGGAAAATTTTATAAGTATATCATGTATGTAACAGAATCTTAGCAAAGTGTTAAGAAATTAGAGATGGCGACCTGAAAGAAAAAATGCATATTGCCTTTATGCAGAGTGTAATAATCTATTAGTCTGACTAATGGACTTGGTTATCAGCTTTATGTGGCTCAATACCAAACCTAGATCTCTAATATGTTTTTTCCCCAAGATTCAGGTTCATGTTCCAACTATGACTGCTACATAGTTTCATGACTATTTCTCTCATCTTCAAGCACAGCTCATTACCTTTTTGACATCCCCAGTCGACATCCTTTCCTAGTTTCCTATTCCTGGAAATGACCAAGCTGTTGTCTATGTTCTCCAGGAATGGAACCTTGAACTTGTCTTTGACTGATGGCTTGTCTTCAGCTCTGTCTCAGGAATCAGTCACTAAGTCCTTTCAGTTCTACCTGAAAATGTTTCTTCCCTCTCTTTCTCTCTCTGCTCCTACTAGTTCCCTCTTTTGAGTTATTACTGAAGCTTCCAAACTGATTTTCGTGGATCCAACTCTTTCTTACTCTTGTCTTCTCTCCCACTGCTCTCAATTAAATCTTACTAAAACACATGAAAAGTCCCCACTGTTCAAAAGTATTCAGAGATTTTACCTTGCCATTTAGTTGCTTTGTTAAGATCTTCAAAAGCCTTCATAATGTGGCGCATTGTTTCTATTTAGAGAGTAAATAAATATTAATCGAACATTGAGCTCTATCAAGGTCTTGTCATCCAAACTCAGGACTTCGGACTTTGTTCGAAGAGCACCTAGAAGACACCCAAGGATTTTTAGAAGAAGACTGGACTTTCATCTCAGTTCAGAATTTAGCGAATGAATAGACTGCTGCATCACCTTAGATAAACTCACAAATCTTACTTTACTCGTGTTTAAAATGGAGGCAAGTAGAGCGAATCATGGAGTTCTTGCAGGGAGAAAATGGGAAAGTTAATGGGAACATTTGTAAACAAAAGTTGAAAGAAAGAGCAAGAGTAAGACACAGAGGGAAGGAGGGAGCAAATGAGAATGTGTAAAGCACTGTTCACAAAACCTGGCCCATGGCCTCAGGATTTCAAACCCTTACATATGCCATGAACACCCTACTGCAGGACTGGTGAGGTCAGGGGTGGGAAAGGAATATAAAAAGTTGTGAATCATGGGTAAGAATACAGGGCTTAAATTATTCCATTCATGGAAATTGAAAAGGGGAAAATCTTTGTGTTACTGCTTCAGAAGATTTTAGATTTCTGAATTAGGCAATTTTTGCTACAAAGAGAGAACAAAATATGATGTGAAAAGGAGAAATTATTTCATGACGTATTTGTCTTTTTTTGTGGAACACCTTTAGATGCACAAACCAGAATGTCCACACAGAGTGACTATGACTGGTCTGCTGAAGGGCCCACTCAGAAAAAGTTCTTTGTAGAACATTAATTTCAAGTCTAGATTTTAAATCAGAAACTCACGGGACTATAAGGAAGGGCAATAAAAATATATTTACTCTGAGTCTCTGACCTGCGGGAAAGACATTACCTAATTGTTTGGTCAGATGGCTCTCCCTTGTCCAGTTATAAAAGATCTCCTGAGCAAGACCTGTTTTATTGAAAGAACTTTCAAGATGAACTACCAAGTCAGAAGAAAGAACTAAACCAAAGTTTAGAGTCATTAAGGATACAATCCCTGCTATGCAGAAGCAAGAAAGACCCCAAGAGGACAACGTCAAAGGTCATGCTGACACGTTGACTTGTCCTAAAAAGACTGTAATGGATTTGACTGGAATAATCCGAGATGTATTTATGGAGCACCCGTTAGGCGACTGGCACTCTTCCAAACAAACCTTCTGGGTGGTGCAAAACTGGTCGTTTTCTGCCGAGAGAGAAATTGATTTCCTACCTAGGATCAGCTTTATGGGGAGCAAGCTATTTGTTTTATTTATGGCTTGAACTCCGCTCCCTGCTGTAATAATTCAAATTCTGTAAGTACAGACCTCCTTCTTATTTGGATATTGACTGGAAAGGGAGCCAGCTTAGAGTTGGCCCTGCAGCTACTGGCAGGAGGTTTGGATTTATGCTAATGAATGGGGCTAAGGCTTTCAAGGATTTGCTTTCATGACTAAATGCTCTGGACAGTACTCTCCAAGATTCTTGGTTGGGCTTCGTAATAAGAGTGGAAGGCTGTATCTCCATGCTGAAGGCATTTGATGAGGATCAAAACAAAACCAAATTTTAAAAAATCTAATGGAAAAGTTTGGTTTCTTAATATAAAATTCTGTATCTGAGTAAACAGAAAGTAAAGAAGGAATGTTCAGGAAATTCAGGAAGCATTTGCATGGAAAGGTGAGACCATGATCTTATCTTGGGAGTCAGAAGTTCCAACCTCACCTCAACTAAATTGGAAACTTTGTAAATGTTCTACTGATTAGCAGTTGAATTATATAGTCCAAGGAGCTGGGTTTCGGGAAGTACAATCTCAAGGAGCTTTGATGTTTTTCTAAAGTAAGAAACTTATCTGAGCCTTCACCTTAATCACTCTTGGAGATTACGTGTTCTCTTTACTGACACTGGGAAGCCGAAGACCTTTGTACAAATCAGTTCTCAATGGGGACAGGCACACTGCTGAACTACAATAAGGTTATGGACAAATCCACTTGGAAATAAATCATAGCAGAATTCGAGAGAAACTACAGAACCAGATATGATTGGCATGTCACATGAAACATAATGTCCTTCAGAAATGTAAATATTAGTATCATTGTGGCAAAAAGCAAGTATTTCTTTTTTAAGACATAAAGCTGATTCTGGAATTTTTTGAATGAGTTTGGAATTACATAAACAAGGGCAAAACTTTATCAGTGTGGTCATCAGTTGCTACTAAACACCATTATTTTTTCCGGCTTAGATAACCTTCTTCACCTTAATTTTAAAATCCCTTCCCTAGGAGTTATATAACCCTAATCTATACATGAAATTTATTTGCACATTTAAAAGTACAATCTATATGCATTTTACAACCTCGTAAATTAGGTTGGCTATTAATACATTTAACTAATTTTCATTTTTCTCACGGATTCTTATGAAGAAAGCTGATACATTATGTTTTCTTCTAGCTCTGTCCTTTATAAATTTACACTCAGTTCACAAAAGGGCCACGCCAAAACTATCTTATTCTTTTTTGTAACTCTATATATCATTCTTGAATATTAAATGAACTATCTCATCCATATTATGGGCTGGTAGGTTATTTAATTTTCTCACTGACTTTGGGTTGACCAGTAAGCTTCGACAATCTGTTGAAGACAACAGAAGCCCTTGTCTATCTGAAAGTTGAACTCAGAGTCTTATATGTTTGCCTAAAGATTTATTTAAAAACTTTTTAAAAGTTAGCAGGTCCACAGAAAACCATAGTGGCAGTTTACCCAATAGGCCAGTATTGAGTGTCTGCTGCATTTACTGCTCACAGAAAGGCTGGGGAAAGAGTCATCACAAACATTTATTTTTAAGTACTTGATTTTGAATTTCTATGTTAAAAGTAGTGAGTGGAAAGAATGCAAATGGGCGTCTTCTCTTGCCTTGGGATTTTACTGGATTGATAGGAAATGACACAAATACCCAGCTCCAGAGAAGGTAGAGGCATGGTAGAATTCTTCTATAGTTATAGGTAAATTATTAGCAGACACTCTCAATTTTCATAATTTATGGTTAATGTGGTATAACAGTGGTCAGCCAACATTTTCTTCAAAGGTCTAGGTAATGAATATTTTAGGCTTTGCAGGTCATACGGTGTCTGGCACATCTCATGTCTGCCCAGTAGCGAAAAGCAGCCACAGAATGAATGAGCTTGGCTGTGTTCCAGTAGAACTATTTACAAAAACAGGCATTGGGGTGGATGTGGGCAGTAGTGTGCTGACCCCTTTGATATAATATGTTCTACTTAGAACTGAAAAAAAATGAGACTTTGCTTTTGAATATTTTCTGCTGGGTCGGGTTTACCAAACATACAGACTAACCATTAGGAAGTGGCTGGAGTAGTGCTTGTGCCACAACTTCAAGTTTACTTGTAAATAGTATTACTTCTTACCTATCTAAAATGTGGTGATAAGTCTGCCGGACACGGAACAATATATGGACATAGAAGCGTGTCAAAGGAAGAAAATGCTTAAGTTGCTGTACAAAGTTTTGCTCCAATGTGTTATTTCTCTGCAAATTTGTTTTTCATATTTTTATTATAGCATTTACCATAATATCTAATAAGTTCTAATTTGTCTATCTTCTTTAGAATATGGGCTCCTCAAGGGCAAGTTCTACATATGCTTATCTTCGTATTGCTAGAATCTTGCACAATGTTTTTCTCACTCACCACCTTTTAAATGAATGATCACATAGCTTATAGCCCACCCTGACAGGCCTATGATTTTTTCCAAGCTCTAGAAGATAAGGGGCATTTTGTCTCTCTGTCTTCCTTCTCTGAGTTCTAAAATAGTGACTGCAATTATTGGCTGGAATTCATCCAGTATGAGAAAATGTCTTTAACAAGAATGGAAAAGATGATCTAACTTGGGACATCATGAAAGGTTGACTGACAATGACTCTTCCCATACAGGAAATCGCAAATGGATGTGGTACATTAAATGTTGAACTCAAGCAAGAATGTATACGGCAAAGTGCAACAAACATATAGCATATTTTTATATTAATTACTAAACCTTCACCAGGTGTCGTGAACACAGTTATTGCCTTGCTGTGATCCCTTTGGATTTCTTCTATTATATGAGGCCCTTTCCTAAACTGCTGTATACTTCACCTTCTAATAGGCCATACGGGTAGGCACTGTCACTTGCAGAGAGTTGGAAATGCCTGGGAACATCCCCTTGATGTGGCCCCTGGAAAATGACTAACTGTTACTGGAACATGAAACACTGCTGTCTTGCCCTAAAATGAGACAGACTTAAGGCATAATTTATACCCCCAGAGCTCCCTTAAGGGATCATCAGGCTGAGGCTGGGACTTTGCCTAAAATCACAGCCTTGCTTGGCTTGCTGCCCTTCACTCTCCCCTGCTCCTTTACAGTTTCTCCAAGACACCTTGTCCTCATAAATCACTTGCATACAAACCCTCCTCTCAGAGACTGTTCTGGGAAACTCTAAGACACGAGTGACTGTTCAGCTAAAGAGATATTGCTACGTGGTCTTTCTTTCTTTTCCTTCTTCTCTCCCTCCCTTCCTTTCTCTTCCCTCTTTCCATCTGCTCACAGTGACTCTGCATCCTTCCCTGACATTTTCGGGGCCACACACCATTCATGAGCGAGGCCATTTTGGGTTGAAAGGATCTTTCAACACCTTAGCAGCGGGAAGGGTTTCACTGCAGCTGTTTCTTTGGCAGGAAGAGTGTAGCTTCTGTGTGGAGTTCAACCTGAAAAGTGCTTCCCTACTGGGTTGAAGCCGTAGATTGTATAATGCTCCCTGTTTCACAGGTCTGCTCTGGTTGAGCAGCATCTCTGGTTTTTAAATTTTTTTTTTCTCTAAGTATACATTCTGCTAAAGTATAACACACATGTAGAAAAGTACACAAATCATAACAAAATGCGGCTTGGTGAATGTTATGAAGTAAACAGACCTGTGGAACTATCACCAGATCAAGGAACAGAACGTGACACCCAATCTAGAAGTCCGCATCCCACCCTCCCTGGCTCTTGCATGCCCCTAAATGTAATCACTCTTCTCACTGACATCTATTGTGGGTAGTAAGGAATGAATCTTACCCACAGAGAGATCTGGACTTTGTCCTCAGCTGCTGGGAGGTGATCTCCGGGCCCTGTTGTCTGGCCTGAAAGCAATGTCTTTGTTTGCCTGGGAGGTTTGGCCACCAGAATGTCCAATCATGTGAATCATGATGGGGGCTTTGAGACGTGCCATATCATATCTGATATGGAGATATCTGGGGACTAAAGGTATTAGCCCAAACCTACTGCAGCAGCTGAGACTAAAGGTCAACCATATAGGCAGTAGGCAGTCACAGACCTTTAGTAACTTTGGACACCAAAGTCTCCAGGGAGCTTCCTTATTTGGCAACGCATTTATTCCAGAAGAGGAGAGAGTCCCTGTGGAGAAGAAAGCTTCACATTTGGAACCCTCCCATATTCCTCTCTATGTTTCTCTTCCTATGCTGGTTGTAATTTCTATCCTTTCACTTTATTTAAATGTAGTTTATTTAAATTTTTTTTAATTTGAGTATAATTGACACACAGTGTTACATTAGTTTCAGGTGTACAACATAGTGATTCAACTTCTCTGTATGTTATGCTGTGCTCACCACAAGTGTAGCTACCACCTGTCACCATACAGCGCTATTACAACATCAATGACTACATTCCCTGTGCTGTGCCTTTTATTCCCGTGACTTATTCATTCCATAACTGGAAGTCTGTATCTTCCACTGCTCTTCACCCATTTCACCAGTTCCTCTATGCCCCTCCCCTCTGGCAACCATCAGTTTCACTCAACTTAAAAGTGCATGAAAGACATAGGAACACTGCCATTTGTCCAAGTGTAGTAATTCAAAGAAAATTTGCACAGGGAAGACAATGAAATGGTCTGTTGCCTGGGAAAGGTGGTGCGGCAACACATATAACTCCAAAAAGTGGACATTTCCTTGGAAATTTTCCATGGAGAATTGAATGGCCGGCAAGTACAATCTCATCTGTGTTCTGTAACTGATGAAATGCAAGGATGCTACTTAGAGATATTAAAGCTCACAAGAAATTGACAGTGAAGCCATCTGGTACTGATTTTTTTTGGGAGGTAAGAAAAATTAATACTGCACATTCAAATTTTTTTTTTTTTGAGAGAGAGAGAGAGAGAGAGAGAGCACGAGTGTTGGGAGGGGCAGAGGGAGAGAGAGAGAGAGAGGAAGAGAGAGAATCTTAAGCAGGCTCCATGCCCAGCACAGAGCCTGATGCGGGGCTCAATCTCATGACCCTAGATCATGAGCAAAGTCAAGAGTCAGGTGCTTAACTGACTGAGCTGCCCAGGCGCCCCTCAAATTCCTTAACAGATATAGGGTTATGTATTTTTTCTATATTCTCTTGTCTGCATTTAAAAATGTTTAGCCACTCAGACTTGTCTTTTGACATTCCTTTTTTTATTATTAATTAATTGTTGGAACTAGTGAACACATTTTTAGAAGGTCTAGATGCTATTTTTCTCCACAGAGTATTTAATTTCCATTAAAATTAAATGACTATTAGAATAGGGACAGGTCACCTTGTTCTAACCAGGGATCGCAATAACTTGAGGCAGGGTTTCAGCCTTTGTGACCACTTACTTGTCTGTTTCCAATTTACCTTTTTTCCTGAGACTAGATTGCACTGCTTCTAATTGAAAACCTGGGGTAGTTTAATTATTAATGGTGGTTCTGATCTCCAGTTTCCATCTCCCTACCATCATGAGAGTACTGAAAAGGCTCTAAGTTAGCTTTTTAGCCTGCTAGCTGATCTAGTGGCTTGGTTTATTGGCCCCTCGCCATGGCAGATTGGGAATTTGCAAATGGCTTGAGGGAATGAGAATGATGTCTTGTCTTCCCTGAGGTAATCTTTTCTCTCAGGTCTTGGCTTTTCCATTCCTTGGTTGTTTCAGGAACCCTGAACTTCAGTTATTTGTCTCCCCAACTCCACAGAAAGGCTGAAATTCTGAGTCACTGCCTTTTGCTTAGAAGCCCTCTGTTTGCTACTGAGGAATCAGCATGGAGGAGGAAAAGGGGCTGAGAACTTGGGTTTGCCTCAATGCAGTTTCCTTCCTCTTGGGATCTCAGCATATTTTGTCTTGTCTGCCTCTCTGCTCACTGATGCCCTCAAAGAGCTGTTTCGTGTTTGTTTCATATTTATTGAGCTTTCATAGTTGTTCTCAGCAGAAGAATTAATTGGATACAATCTACTCTGTCATTGTTAGGAGTGGTAGTCCTGTCCTTTTAGGTTTTCCTGTTTAACTATTTCATCTATTTTGAAATGCAAACTGGTATTTCCATTTCAAAAGTAAGTTACTCTCTTTCAGTGCTTAGCTTTTTTGGTCTCTGTTCTTCAAACCCCACTATCTTCATCTGAGAATCTTGGGTATCTCAGTTCTCCAAAATAGATGAGAAAGACCTCCATTTTATTAAACATGGTGACGCTTTTCTGCTTTGATGGCCCACTGGGGTGTGTGTGTGTGTGTGTGTGTGTGTGTTTTTGTGTGTAAGTATTATGTGTCCTTTTTTATGTTTTTGGTTAGGATGGAAGTTTTTTTTAGGGTAAGGTGTAAACTATATAATTGACCTAAGAGCAAGTATAATTTTTTGCTGAAACTTCTCTTGAGTCCTAACCAGATATCTTAAATGTACTTGTATTTGTCCTTGTAACTTATATATACATGTTGAATCAGTGTTTATTCTTTTCAACTTCTGGTTTATCTCTATTTGAAATATTACTTGTAATTCAGACTTCACATTAAAATTCTATCTACAGACATAGGTTTTGCTTTATTTGTTTTCAGGATTGTTATTATGCTCTTGATTAGATAATGTAAGTATAAGGTAAAAAATTTAAAGATTTAAAACAAATAAAGTGAAGGGTAACTCTTTCACTATTGTTCTACCATCTCTGTTTCTCATCCAGGAGAGAATCACTCTTGCTTGTATTTAATGTATCCTTCCAAAGAATACAACATTCGTACCATTTAAAAAATAATAATAAATACAAATTTTAGTATGTGTACACATTGTTCATTTCCTTGCTTTTATTTTTTTTTTAAGATTTTATTTATCTGACAGAGAGGGAGAGAGCAAGCACACAAGAAAGGCGGGAGCAGAAGAGGGAGAGGGAGAAGCAGGCTCCCCGTGGAGCAGAGAGGCCAGTGAGGGGCTGGCTCCCAGGACTCCGGGATCATGACCTGAGCTGAAGGCAGACGCTTAACCGACTGAGCCACCCAGGCGTCCCAACCTTGCTTTTCTTTTATACTTAACAATATATCTTGGAGGAAGTTCCATATGGCCCCATAGATTCTGTATACCTCACCAAAAATTGGGGATAATTTATTTCCAGCTCTGTGGTAGACAGAAATCCAATCAAGACATGTACCCTTGTTTAGAACCCTGTGATAGACTTTTAGCTTTCAATTGCACAAAAGCCTGCAGACAAATGACGGACTCTTTTCTTGTGGTGCTAAAATGCTGTAGCCCTCTAGCAGGTAGAGTGTCATGGGGGCGGGGGGCAGGAAAGAGCAAGAAGGGAGATGGCATTTAGTGCTGGGATTTCTCCATCACAGGGAATTCCTATCTCTTTACTTGAATAATAATGATAGTGACCACGTGCCTGTGCCCTGTCAGTCCCACAGTGACTTTCCTGATTATTTTCATTCATATTTTTCTGAATTTTCATTCACTCGACACACAGTACAATGTCTATTCTGTGGCTGTCTGCCTGTTGATGTGCATGTGGGATAATGAAGAAGAGGAAAGCCAGTTCCTGCCCTCAGAAAGCTACCTTCTAAAGGAAGTTTGAGGGTTAAACAAAGAAATACAATCCAAGATGATAAGAGGTATGACTGAAGAATTCAAGCATGCTCTAGGAACAGATGAGGGCCTCTGGGGTTAAGTGGAGGCTTCCCAGAGGGACAGAGGGGAAATCTAATCAGTAAAATGAGGAACTGGATAAAGAGAGTATTTAAGGAATTCGAATACTATCCCTCCCTGCCTTCACTGCACACAAAGGCCTACAGACCTTGAGATGCTTAAGGATCTGCTGTATTGTATTTCCACTCACGGTATCAGTGAGCCCATCACACCAATTACCAGATGTCCTGGATTGATTGAAAAATGGTCACCATTCTTCACTCTTCTTGCTATGAATGCTCTTTTTCACGAGACTTTGCTGTTCTTCCCATCAAGAGATGGAAGATTTCCCTCCACTTCCTGAACTGGGGCTAACCTGCTTTGGCAACATCTTGTGGAGGGAGAGAAGATGGGCCAATTCCCAGCCCATGTTTCTGTTCTCCTGGAGCTCTGCCCACACCCTGAGATCAAGCCTGGGCTGGCCTCCTGGAGAGTGGGAGGCCATGTGGAGCAGAGCCAGGTTGGCCCAGTTGTCCCAGCCAAGGCCCCAGGCATGTGAGTGAGCCCAGCTGAGATCAGCAGGCCCCAAACAGCTTGGTCCTGGCCTCACAGGAGATAATAAGTGGTTATTGTGTTAAGACACTAAATTTTAAAATGGTTATACAGCCATAGCTACCATCAGAGGATAGTTAGGAGGAGAAATAAACGAATACACATAATAGTCCACCCAGTGAGTGCCACATAATAAATGATAAAATTATTATTTTTGAAGAGCAAGTCAAAGTCAACATTAATTTTCTTATCTTGGTTTGAATGTGCACAAAAACCCTGGGAAATATATTCTACCGGATAGCTCGGTGTTCTCCATCTGAATACTGCTGACCACAGTTTTCTGAAGAGATTTTTATTATTAAGGTAGTACTAGTTAATAATGAAAATAGTATAATTGTGATCCTTAGCTTGAGGTCCACAGTGAGGGCCCTGGAGTGAAGTGGAGTCACGTGGCTCATGGCTGGCATGGGTCACTCCCCTTTTGTGTTATGTCCTTATTGGCTGGAGTTTGCTACCATCACCAACATTCATGCCCATCCCCAAAAGGTAGGTTTGTCATTGCCAAGGAGGCTGGTTGTGACCATAATGATAAACTGCCAGTAAGTCTGAAAAACCCTCAGACCCACACGGCTGCCTCCTTACTGATTAGCCAAGCCATGCATAGGCCTGCTCACTTCGATGAGTGGCCCTAAATTCTCTATGTAAACCTACCTCATATATCACATCTTTATATGGCTGACTATCCTGAAGTATTGGAGAATGGAAGGAGAGGCCTGTTCCTCCTGAGTGTGGAGTACAAACAGGAGGCTGGGCTTGTGTCCCAGGGGAAGCACCAGCGTTGGATTTTTTGTAGCTTCTTTAAGCTCCTTCAAATAATTTATATATAAAATCTGCTGCTATCTTCAGTTCTTTGCTTGGCTTTCTGAACAGTCCAGATGACTTTTTCTTTGAATCTAGCTACCTTTCACTTTGCCCATATAGGTACTCTCCATTTTTTTTGTATCAGCGAAAAATGATGAATCCTTTCTATTCCAAGTTTTATGCAGGAACAATCTTTAGAGTTTTCCTAGAAACTGGAATAAGCATTAGAGTTCCCCTGGAAAACTTATTGTCTTTGGTAGGTATAATTGTTTTCATCATAAATCACTAATTAGTCGAATATTTATTGAGTGCTTCCTACGTGATATATGTACAAGGTCTTAGTTTGGATTCTCCCAGAAGCAGACCCTGAGATAAAGATTTGCTTGCAAGTCGTTTCCTCTAGAAGTACCAAGGGGGTGGAACGGAATCTTCTGGGAAAAGAGTAAAACCCAGACTTCAGAATTACTTTAAGAGTGAAGAAGCTAGAGCACTTATTCTCAACTCCAGAGTCATTATCTAAGGGCTGCTGTGCAAGGCAGGGTAGTGTCAATTTTGCAGGGGCAAAGTGACTTTCTGAGATGTTGGGAAAAAGTCCTGAGGCATAAAATGCAGGTACTGTAAATTGGAAATCCTTCAGGGAACACTGGTAGCTCCGAGGGATATGGGTGAAGCACCAACATCATCTGCTATGGATAACAAGCACTGTTCATTTATTAGCTCATTTGATCCTTACGGTTCTACGAGGAAGCCATTGTTATCTCTGTTCAAAGAGAAAAACTGAGGCTCAGATTAGTTGTGTAATTTGCCCAAGGTTATATACTAACAAGGTACGGAGTCAGGATTTTGACCCAGGACGGGGATCACATTCAGTTGAGAACGTGATGATTTCCCAAATGTCACACGGCTGCTATTTAATAGAGCCAGGGCTATGACTAGTCCATAGATATATCCAGTCATTCTCATTCCTCATACATCTCCCACCACTCACTTTGTGTCCTGGGAGTCTGGTCCCCTGAGTTGGTTCTTCTCATATGTCCTTCTTTAAGGCATTTGATGTTACTGCTTTGTTGAGACATTCTGGAAATCACCAAGGGGAAATCTGAAAGTTCCCCTTTCTACCTGTCAAATACCTGTTAGCAGCTCCAGTATTTATTTTGGGGATATCCCTTCTGACTAATGACACTCCATTATCTTTACTGATAATTTTATTCCCTTGAAATTGCTTTGTTTGCTCTTTTTGCATGTTGTTCCCTTCCTTCTCAATTACTCTTCTTCCTCCTTGTCACCTAGCCGATTCCTATGCCTTCTGATCTCAAGTGTCATTTCCCAGAAAACCTCCCTTGACCTTCCTGACTACATTAAATTGAAGTACCATCAATTAGCAGTAACACCGCTAACCTCTGTTTTCTGAAATGCTCCTACTGAGGCTTCAGGCTCTACAGCTCGCTGCTCTCTGGAATGTTTCCACACTCCTGTGCTGGCCATTTGAAGTTTTATCTCACCAGGAGTCAGCCGGGCTCTTCCTGAGCCTATTTATGTCACTTGCACTTCTGCTGCAAATGCACATTTTAATTTATCTTTATGCAAACCATTGAAATAGGAGCTCAGCGACAGCAAAGTAGAGTGCTATTTCCTTCAACACTGAGCTGAGTACCCTGAAAACACTCAATGAAGTCCAAGTGGCTAAATTTTATAAAAATGTTGAGTTAGTTGAGACGATCGCAAAAGATGGAGATACCATCATAAATATTGAGATGGTTTCTGACCATCACAAGTCTCCTTAAGAAACAGAAACTGGAATGATGGTATCGTGCATTTTGGTGTAGCTTAAGCAAAAACAATCATGCAGCAAAATTCCATTTAGGAGATGCATAGTTCCCTTTTTCTTTAATATTTTATTTATGTATTTGACAGAGAGAGGCACAGTGAGAGAGGGGACACAAGCAGGGGGAGTGGAAGAGGGAGAAGCAGGCTCCCTGCAGAGCATGGAGTCCGACGCGGGGCCCGATCCCAGGACCCCGGGATCATGACCTGAGCCGAAGGCAGATGCTCAACGACTGAGCCACCCAGGCGTCCCCATAGTTCACTTTCTTGATGGGTAAAACGAGAAGAGAAAAACCCAACAGGGAATTTTGAGGATTAGATAGAGTAATGCTTGTTAAGTGTCTTGTCCAGTGCCTGGCTTGCTGCAAGTCATCAGTTTATTCTGCCTGCTATTGTGTGTGCAAGCACTGGGTAAATGCTGGTGTCGTATAAATGTCAGTTGTTCCACGGGGCCAGGGAGGAAGCAGCCAGGAAGGGAAGCAGATTTGGGATGCCTGGAAATGAATCCAAAGAGAGAAATAGATCTAGCATCATTTGCAAATGTTCTCCAACATCCGGGCTGAGACTACTCAAGGGAGGGAGCTGGCTTAAGCCCAGGCCTGCAAAAACTTGCTTTTCCTTTGAGGAGCCAAGCTCATAACCAAGAAGCTGACAGAAGATGGGCTTGATCAGGTTCACCAGAAAGAGCAGATGGTTCCTGCTGGGCTGGGTGGGTTCTCAGCAAAGGCTGTGGCCATGACAGTGTTTATTTGGAAGACAAACTAAAACACACAACCCTTGATAAAAAAAAGCAGGGGAGAAGGCCAGTGATGCATCAAATGAGACAACTCTCTACAAGCATGAGAGAAAAACTTAAAAAAAATAAAGAGTTTAAAAGCAAATTTAACAAATGCCCGTGGGTCAGGAGCTCATTTCTAAGCACAAATTGCCAACTGGAGAAGTTTCACTTTTTGCAAACCTTCTTATTTCCAGACTTTTGATGGGGAACAGATCCTATCTGCTCTTCCCGCTAAGAGCATTTAAGCGCTCAGTGGAGGCACAATGTTCTGGCACGAATTTCACGAAGTGTAACCTCTGGAGTATGGCAAGCAGGCTGCGCTGGGGACTGATATTTTTCCATAGTGTTTATTCAACATCAACCATTTAAATAACTGCCAACAGTGTGGTCTCTGAGGAGAGTGTAGACTGTGGGCAGAACAATGGTCTTGCCTGGCTTGTCAGTGCAGCGAAGAGGTTAAACCCTGCACATCCATAAATATGAGGAAGTCAGCTCACTCTGGTCGTCTGGTTTGTCCTGGGAGAGGGTTAAGGGTGGGGGCAGATACATCAAGTAGCCTTCTTTGAAAAATTACTTTTGCATCTAGTTGACTTAAAAAAATGTCTTGATGACTTTCTTAATGAAATTAGTATCTTAGTTTGGGCTTCTATCACAAATTATTTACCACAGACTGGGTGGCTTATTAACAACGGATTTGATTTCTCACAGTTCTGGAGGTAGGAAATCCAAGATGAGCGTGCCAGTGAGGTCGGGTATTGGTGACAACACTCTTCCTTCTGCCCAGGCTGCAGCCTGCTGACTTTTGGTGGTATCCTCACATGGGGGAAGAGCTGAGCGGGGAAGCAGCTCATGTCTTTTCTTCTTAGGGCAGTAATCCCATTTGGGAGGACTCTACCCTCATGACCTAATTATCTTCCAAAGGCCCCACCTCCTAATATCATCACATTGGGGGTTAAGATTTCAACATATGAAGCTGGGGAGAGGGACACAAAAATTCAGTCCATAACACTCAGAATTTTGGTAGAGGGTAATAAAAACTCGATGAACTATTTGAAAGAAAACCCATCCAACTGAATTTTCATTCTTTACCAACTCTTTTACATTTTCCTTTCTCTTTCATCTGGCCATTTTTGCCTCAACAATACATTCCTCTGCTACACTGGGAGATGCTTTCTGAGGGCAAGAATATGTTTTATTTATCCATGGATAGACAGCATCCACCAAGGCACCCACCAATTACTGGCCCCTCATGGGCGGTGGCGGGGTGGGGGGGAAGAAAAAGATCAGGAAAAAAAATCAAAGTAATCCTAAAGAGGAAAAGCTCAACCAACAAAGGAGTCATGTGCAAAATCTATGTTTGTAAATCAGTGGTGTGGCAATCACACTATGCTGAACACTAATCCTTTGTCAGTTTGTGTGCGTTGAGAATATCTTCTCCAAGTGTGTGTCTTCTCCTGCGACTAGTGGCCCACAGCAACACTGCTCTGAGGTAGTTTGGTTCTGTGGTTGGCCCCTGATGCATCCCTAGCCCTCACATAACTCAAGGACTGAGGGCAGAGACCTAACTTCTGTTATCTGCGGTCAAGAACCATGGAGTTCAGCAGTCCGGAGGAGAAAGACAGATTATTTTTGCTCCATCTTTTTAACATCTGGTCTGACCCTAGGCAAGATTTTTGAGGAGATGAAATGTCTTTGGCTCTCTTTTCTTTGCTTGTTGCACATAGTTTGACTTCCCATTTCTTTCATTTCTCTATAGACTCACTTCCCTCTTTTTGTATTCCAAACTTATTAACTCCCAATTTTCCCCCTTCTGACCCCAATCCCATCCATGAATTGCTAGCAGAGCCCTGAATAAATCAAGATGTGTTTGCACATTTAGATTCTTAACTTAGATTAGTCTCTGATAGTTAAAATTTTAAGCCATAAGATCAAGTGGAAGTTGTATGTGTGTATTTTGGGCAGAGGGATTTAAGTAGTCCAGCCAGCTCTGTCTAGAATATTGTTCAAGAATTAATTTTTAAGGTGTTTCTGGTTTTTTTAATATTCCATTTTCATTAATAATTTAATTTAACAAACATTTAAGTGCTCAAATCATGTTTGTTTAAAATACTTACCTTCTCTCTTCCAATTCTGAAATGGCAGGCTCTCAGAACACTCCATGGTTTTCCACAGTGGTCTGAAGTTTAGGAGGGATGGCATTGGCGGTTATTTTTATATGAGTGATTTCTGTGTCCAATGTTTAGAAGTTGGAGACTATTTGCAAACACCATTTTTAAAAGAAAATTGTCCACTTCTAAACCCGTATCTAAAGTAACCAGATTTTTCAAGTGCAACAGTGGCGGACCAGGGACAAAGCAGATGCAGTTACTGGAAATTATACAGGGAATTCAGGATGGGTGTCTGTGAAGGAGGAGACAGGGCTTCATCCTGGGAAAGGCACAGATGCAGTGGTAGGCATTCGGCATCGCCACGCGGAAGAGGAAAGGCTGTGATCGTTCATGGGCAAGGTTAGACACATTTTAGGATTGTAATTTAAAAGCCAAATTACATTTAACAGGAACCAGTATCATGTGGTGAGAGAGAGAGAGATTGAGGGAGAGAAAGGCACGAAAGGAGAAGTAGAAGGAGAGGGAGATTGACTGAGAGAGAGATATAGAGAGAGGTTGAGAGAGATACAGAGACACACAGAGGGAGAGAGAGATTGAGGGCTGGCTTTTATTTCCTACCTCTTGAACTTGGCTTAACCCCAGACCAGTGAGAAGTGGGAAATGCACACTGCACCAGTTCTCCACATATGCTCTGTGGGCTCCGGAAATTGTTTCACTGGTTCCATGAGGTGACCATTTTTTTTTTTAAAGATTTTATTTATTTATTTGAGAGAGAGAGAATGAGAGAGAGCAAGCACATGAGAGGGGGGAGGGTCAGAGGGAGAAGCAGACTCCCCGCCGAGCAGGGAGCCCGATGTGGGACTCGATCCCGGGACTCCGGGATCATGACCTGAGCCAAAGGCAGTCGCTTAACCAACTGAGCCACCCAGGCGCCCGACCATTCTTTTTATGATGATACTCAGTGGTCATGTAATATTATATTAGTACTTAGTGTTATATGTGTCAACATTTGCACTGATGGTGCAAAAGCAACGGTAGGTGACATTGATGGTGTCTTAGCATAAATCCCGGCAGTGACCGCAGACGATAATAGGCATTATACTCTTCACAGCCACATACTTCCAGTTAAAAAAAAATTATGAGTTTTATTTAAGAATGCTCTTGAAAAAGCAGTAAAAAATGATTAAATTGATTAAATATTGGCCCTTGGACGCGTGTCTTTCTTATACTCTGTGACAAGATGACAAGTTTGCTGCATCCTGAAATATAGTTGTGTCTCAAGAAGAGGTACTTGTGCCATTGTTTGAGTTGCAAGACAAATTGTAGTTTTATCTTTTTTTTTTTTAAAGATTTTTTTTTATTTATTTGACAGAGAGAGACACAGCGAGAGAGGGAACACAAGCAGGGGGAGAGGGAGAGGGAGAAGCAGGCTTCCCGCCGAGCGGGGAGCCCGATGCGGGGCTCGATCCCAGGACCCTGGGATCATGACCCGAGCCGAAGGCAGACACTTAACAACTGAGCCACCCAGGTGCCCCGTAGTTTTATCTTTTTTAATTGAATGCCATTTTTACTTGAAGGTACTATTGGCAGACAAATTACGGTTATTCAGACCTCCATTTGGCTAACGTTTTCTCAGAAGTGAACACATATGCCTGTCTCTCCAAGGGAAACCATTGACAGTATTTGTTGCCAATGACAAACATGGAGCTTTCTAGTGAAAATGAGCATTTTGTAACATGAGTGTCCACTCTGGTGAGTTTTTCCAGTACTTACGAATTTTCAGTGAGATGGTAGTTTAATAGTAATGGATGTGCTCTTTTGATACTTTATAATGAATAACGTCAAGATTTTCCAGATAACAGGATGTTACAAAGTCATGCATTGGTAAAAGTTCTATTCAAGTTGCAAGAGGGAACAATGGATTTTAAGATAACAGAGTATAAAAAAGTTCACGGATACCATTTCATATACCATATTGCAACTAATCTTTAAGAAATATCACTTGAGGTTTATTTCTATTGAGGAAGGGAAGGGAATGGACAATCAGGAAAGGATGAAAGAGGTTTGAACTCTAAATTTTATCTGTATCTACCTATCTATCTATCTATCATCTATCTATCTATCTATATCTATCATCTATCTATCATCTATTTTTCTCCTTGAAGTCTATTTAATCCAATGTTAATAATGATGCATAGACATTATTTCAGTTATTTTCTGGTTTTCCTTTATTTTCGGTTATTATTTATTTATTTGGTGAAACTTGTAAACCTGATATTAATCCATTTACATTTTAAAACTTCTGATGTATTTTGCCATTTTATATTGGTTCTATTTCACTTAGTTTTTCATTTCTCTTCCTCTCCTTGACTGATAAAAGTTTCCTTGATGCTTTCGTTGTTGAATTAGAATATATAGATTCTTTTTTTATTACTTAGTGATTATTGTTACATTTCTAACATATATATTTACATTTTTTAAACAATGGCAAAAGGCACTCAGTTCTCTTTCCCCCTGCAGAAATAAGACAAAGAACCTAGTATTTCAAAATTTTGTCATCATGGAATTCTATTTCCAATTATTTTTCAACCAACACCATGTAATAATAATAGCTTTTTAAAATAACACTTGTTAATAGATTTGCCAACATTTTCAAACAAAGTTATTTAGCCTTCATTGCTTCTTTCATCTCAGTCTTTCCTTTTGTATTCACTTTTCTTCCTCACTGTATGCTCTGAGAAGTATTATTCCCTGTCCTGATGCTCTACCTTATTCCTAGGAACCCTCTCTCGGTGATCCTTTTGCTGTTAGTGTTGTTTGTTTCTGTCCTGTTCTGTCTTGTATTTCTTTTTGCAAAGGTAAGCATGAGTGTATGCATATTTTTTCCTCTTTCTAGCACAAAACATATGTACTCTTTGTACTCTCCTGTGCTTTTCTCGCTTAACACATCCTGTAAATCATATCAGTGCATAGACAGATTTATCAATTTTTAAACAGTTTTATTTTGTGGACTAACTTTAGTTTATTCAATTTGTCTCCTATGGATGGGCAGTGAGTTTGTTTCTAATATTTGGATATGGCAAAAGGCTACCGTGAATAAACTTGTGCGTATATTGTTGATTTATTGAGATGTAGGTAAGGATAAATTTCTAGTAGTGGGATTGCTGGGTCGCAGGATAAATGCATTCTTTATGGTTTTGTATTTATATAAAACTAACTGAAGGATGCATTGGCATTCCTTGAATCTTGGAATTCATGTTCTTAATTTTTCCTGAAAAGTCTCTGCCATTATTTATTCAAATACTGCTTCTACGTGTTCTTGAATCTATAGTCTGTTGGCATTTCCTTACACTACAACAGCTTGTCTTTCACATCTTTCAGTTCATTATCATTTTGTCCTGCACTTTACATAAATTTAGTAGTAGTATCTTCCAATTAAATAATTTTTGTCAGTTGTGTTGATCCTATCATATACTATGTGTGTGTGTATCTGTGTGTGTGCACACATCATTCAATACGATTGTTTTCCCGTGGCTGTACTTTTCATTTTCTGAATTTCTAATTGATACATTTTTCATATCTACTAATATTTGATTCATATCTCTCTTCCTTCATAATCTCTTGTTCTTGATCCCACATATTTCATCTCTTTTAGGTTCTTAAAATATGTATTTTAAAATTATTTACAAGTCTCTCTGCTATTTTCGCTTCCTGAGACATAAATTCTTCCCTTTGATGAGAATTTTGACTGTCTTCCATAAAGTTGATTTCCTCCATTTCTTTGAAATATCTGTAGTAGCTACCACTGAGGAGGATTTTTATTAGTTTTTGCTTTCTTTCTTACTCTCACCCATTCTTGTCTGGCAGTCCTAATGTATCACTCAAGTCCTTTGGGTTTCTAGTACCAAACTGTGTCTTACACTGCAATTTGGGAGGTTCTATCATATGAAGATATTGTAGAACTCATGTCTGAATCAGCATTCATGACTCAACCTCTCTAAGATTCTCTTCATCTATAGAATGTGAGTGTTGACAGCATACATGTCATGGGATTGCTGTGGAGATTCCCTTTGTTAAGATGTGTGAAGAACTTAGAACAAAACCTGCCCCTAGGGAGCACTAGACAAGCCTTCGTTATTATTAGCTTCCTCCTCCTCATTATTACAGTCACTGGTAAATTGCTGCCATAGGGCAGATATTTCACAAGTGGATGTTGTGGTTATTATTACAATTCCTTGGACTTCTGGGATCTTTATTTTTTTATTTTATTTTTTTTTATGATTTTATTTATTTGACAGACACACAACGAGAGAGGGAACACAAGCAGAGGAAGTGGGAGAGGGAGAAGCAGTTTCTGAAAGGCAAATAGAAATCAGAAGATTAAAGGTCCAGAACCAAATACCTGGCTTTACTAATAATGTTAGGCTGGGAGAACACTCTGATGAAGTACTATATACCAGAGAACAATGAGGGCAATAGTTAATGTATTAAGCCTTGAAGTCAGTCTTCAGGGTTCATATTAAATTCTACCTTTCTATGTCTGTATTTTCTCATGAGTAAAATAAAAATGCTAATAATATGGTGATTTTGAGTTAAAAAGCATTTGGGAAAGTAGCCAATATAAACTAAAAAATAGATATTGACCCTTAGCATGGATTTTTGGCCAATGGCGGACCTTGAGGAAAAAACAGAGCTTAGAAAAGGAATTCCAGGGATACATATTAGTTCAGCTGTGAATAAAGACTGCAAAGACTCAAGATGAGTGTATAAGATGAGCTGGCTGAGCACAGTTACAGCTCTTCTGGTAAATGAGACAGATCCACCCTAGTCATAGGGAGGTTGGGTGGAGAGGGGCATTCACGGGGTGCTGCTCATATTTGGGTAGTTTCTGGAATTTTCATCTTCATCCCCACTTTCTTTCCTTTCCTGGGGTTGTCTCTCAAAGTCTGAGGTTGGACTTGCATGCTAAAGCAGTGTTTCTTCTTCCCAAGCCATAAATATGATCATGGCCCAGGGATTCCAGATGATGTGAGGAAGAGAGGAGCTACTGAAATTAGTGGCCAATAGGGAGATTGCAAAAGATATATATGGAGAAGTCCCTGCCCTGTTCTTTTGAGGATGAATCATGTAATTTCTTCCCCTAGTTACTGTCATTGCGGGCAAACTCTAAATTTATGGCACGGGGACCTGTGTCTTCTATTTATAAGTGCCTACTTTTCTATGCAACTGAACCTTTCTACAGAGTGTATCTGCTAGAGTGTAACTTTTAATATGTAATTTGCGTATCTCCAATGTAAGTTGAATTATTTTAGGGTTTTGTATTTTTAGCAGTTCTAAAGTTTTAGCCTCAGAATTCAGTTTGGCTTGTTCAATCGTCAGTTTGCTTGCCAACTGGAAGGTATTAAGGGAGGAGATTATGTATTAATCTGTATGACAACATTTATGTGGAGAAGAAGTATCACGAAGAATGCTTGAAAGGAGTTAAGCTCAAATAATTCCCTAATTTGTAGACTGATTTTAAGGTTTCCAGTTCCAAGATGCTAAAAACATCAAGTACTCTCTATGATACAGGTCCAAAATCCTCATTCAAATGTAAGGATACAGCTGCAGTCTAGGGCCAAAGGTAACTACTTTTCGATTACTCTCTCAGACAGAGTTGACCAAGCTTTTCAAACTTTCATGCAATTGATCATACTATTAAAATTAAGTATCCCTCCTCTAAATACTCTGAATCCCAGATTTTGTTTCTGGAATTAAATAACCAAAAAGACACCCAAATGGATTTGAAAATGCCTCTAATCACCACCAAAGGTTCATGCTGAAGAAATGGAGTTAAATGTTTCTTATTCAGGAGGGAGAACCAAAACAGTTTCTTTTGGCAGATTTTGCTTTAGCTCATCAACTGGAGAACCTGATGTCTTTGCCAAAGAAATATGCAAATATATGTTTGATTAAATAAGATGAAAACTTTATTGCTGAGATAGGGCTTTTCTTCCCATTTCTAACTTCATTCATTTCATGCTCACTGAGCCAAGCCTAACTAAGACCTCCATGACTTTCAGTAGGACAGTAACCCTCCGCTTCTCCATGTGCCCTCCTAGTGCTGTGGGTTCCCTGTGCATTCAAGATAGTATCAGTGGGTGGGCCTCCTAACATTCTCTGGTATATGCGTGGGGGTGGGCTTGCGGGAGGGGGTGGCAGGGTTTGGGCACGGATATGGGCAGCGGGAGACTCTTCATGACAAACAAGAAAAATCCATCCTGTCAAAACTGCATATGCTGCTGCTTTATCACCATGATGACACTGAGGTTTTGCTTTAGAAAACCCTGGATTTTGAATTGAAAGTCAAATATAATTTGCCATAAGAAGCATGAAATGAGTGACTAGAAACCTGCTCACAAGGCCCGGCATAGCAAATCAGTATCTCCGGGATAATAAGCCTCAGCAGGTGGTGGGTCACCGGACCTCAGCTGGGTGGTAGAAGTAGACTGGAGTCCCAGGGTTAGTGCGAAGGCCGCATGTCCTGGATTGGTTCAGATAGTACGCTGGCTAAAACCAGGCAGACGCCATTACATTCTTCTGCTGTTAGGGAATAGCAGCATTGTTTTAACTCCTATGAAAAATCAGATGGTGCAGCTGAAGAAAAAGAAAGTCCACACTGAGAAACAGTGCTTTAGGGATGTGGACTATTTACTAAGTGCTTACTCTGTGCCTGGAACTGTAGTAGCTACTTTACAGATATTTTCTTATTTCATACTTATGAGAGATTTTACCATCCACATTGTGGAAATGAGGGCACTGAAACAGACGCCAAGTGACTTGTAGAAGGTCACACGTTTAGAGAAAGTGAAGGAGACAACTTTCAGCGAGCCTCTAATATGTGGTTCTACTTCTGCGCCTGGCACATGCAGAGAGGGTATTTGGAAGTTGGTATTAGGATCATATATTTTCAAGGGAAGTAACTGAGGCTCAGAGAAGATAAATAGACTAACCCAGGGTGACAGAGGCCAGTCAATGGCAGAATTAGGCTGTGGATCCAACTCTTCCTGATATGGAAGCCTATAGTCGTTCTCCTATCTGCTGTTTCAGGAGGTGATTTGATAGACTGAGGATGAACTGATTTTCAGAGACAGTTCTCTACCTTCAAGGCTGTCCTGGAAATCTCTATTTTCTCTCACGAAATGACTTTCTATTAGATCTTTTTTTGGTCTTTCTTTTAGGACCCTTCACCTGTTGCAGCAGGATTTTGTAGTATGCTTGGTTTGACCCTAATGCATAGAGCACTGAGATAGATCACAAACTCTATTAAATTTTCCCTCAGGTCACCTTGGAAGGCAGGCAGAAGCACGGTTCTGCCAATTTTGCTCACTTACTGACCACTTCCAATCCCTTCTGGCAACCCACAGATTTTGATGGCATAAATGCACACTGCTCACTTACTTGATATTCAAAGAGGATTTGTAGTCACATGACTAATGCTGAAGAGATGGTGTGTGTAGTTGCCTTGTTCCCTCGTAAGTCATTTGAAAGACTTGGTTTCGTGTCAGTAAGGATGAGCACATTCTGTGCGCTGTGTGCCTTGCAGGAGGCCATCTGGGAGCATTGCACATAAACACAAATCCTCTTTAATTTTGGTAGCATCTTAGTGGGATTTGTCCTAGTGCTGAGAGCTACAGGTTTATGCTTCATTTGTGGTTGCTGATAATTCAGCAGGGTTTTTTCTAGGAGTCTTAAAAATATATCTAATGCCAGATGCAAAGCTCTAATAATAAAAATAATGAAACAGGTGGACGTCATCGTTGGCTGTCCCTTCACTCTATTTTCACCTAACTGGGCTTCAGTGACTAAGGACTCAGCACTTCCCCTTTTGTCCCCCTGGAAAAACGGCATGGGGAGCGGAAAACCCCGTACATTAGGTTCAGAGAACCCTGGGTTTAACTTGGACTTACTCACTTCCTAAATTGGTTGAACTGGAATGACATAATAACTCCCCTGAAATGCTCTTTTCTTGTGTGTAAAAGAGATATCCTTATCACTTTCTGAAAGGTTAAGGATGAACATGAGACATCAAATGTGGAAACAGCTAGCAAAAGACTTAACATATATTAAAGGCTTGATGAAAGCTTTTCTTGTTTGATGCAAGCTTCCCTTGTTAACGGTGTGACCTTAGGCAAGTTACTTAACCTTCCTGAGTTTCAGATTCCTCTTCTGTAACATTGTGAAAATAATGCCTACTTTATCAGGTAGTCCTCAGGATTAAATGGCACAGCATAGGTAAAGCACCTGGCATCCTGGCACTCCTTCGTGACAGCTTTTTTTGTTACAAAGCCTCTCTGGGCTCAAGTGGAGGGGGCTCAGATGATACTAGGGTAACCATGCCCTCCTGGTTGCCCTGGGCAGAACCTGGTTACCCCTGGTTCTGGCAAAATTATTAATAGCACCTTCTTTTTTGTTTTTTGTTTTTAAAGATTTAGAGCAAGAGAGAGGGTGCGAACAAGCATAAGCAGGGGTAAGGGGGGTTGCAGAGGGAGAAGCAGGCTCCCCGCTGAGCAGGGAGCCCATCGTAGGACCCTGAGATCATGACCTGCCATGAAGGCAGACGCTTAACTGATTGAGCCACCCAGGTGCCCCTTAATTGCACATTCTTTGCGCTCAAAAAGTTCCAAGTAAATGCTATCATCAGTCTAAATATAACTAATATCTGGAGAGGGAGTTGGCATGTTGAGAAGGAGAGAGCATAAGAGCAACCCCTTACCCAGAGTGATGCTTGTCTGATTCTTTCGGTGGGGTAGTTTATTATTAATAGTTGGCTATTATTAGGTTGTTGCTTATTATTATTAAGCAGATAAGCATCTGTGAGTCAGAAACTAAATACACAGAAAATACATGGGTGGAGTTTTTTGGCGAAGTAGTTTGTCCCTGTTTTTGGTTCATTTCTTACCCATTAGCATCCATTTTTCAAGAGCCCGGGGCTTTCACGCTGCCCTCTGCCTGCCCAGAGTCACCTCCTACTGTTAGCTCTAAGGGGTGACCCATCAAGTGTCCTGACCACATGCACAGCTTCCTGCACATGCTGGTGAGCCTAGGAAGGCTGGGCCTCTCCTAACCTACCCCCTGGCTCCCGGCAAGCATGCCTCTTCTGATTTTTGCTTCTGGAATCTTCCCGCTTTGCCAGCTGACCTTTGAATGGTGATAGCTATGGTAGCTAATTTATTCCTCAAGCTCTCAGCAAACTCTGCTGGCTCACTCTGGGCCCATAGGTATGGGGATGTAGGAATCTTTGATTGAGTTGGGGGGTGAGTGTAGGGAGGAATATATTACAGGGTCTTCCTTGGGCACTCTTCACTGTTTCCTCATCGTTTTCTTGCACTCCACCCGACCCAGTGTCTTCCTCATCTGTGGGGGAGCAAATGAGAAGCAAATGAGAAACAAAATGGTGGCTTTTCTGCCCCTGGGAACCACCAAATTTCGATGTGGACCTGGCAGACAGATCCTAGGAGAGCTAGAATCTTCAGGAGGAGTGGGCATCTTGCTTTCATTCTCTTCAATTCCTGACTCTCTTTCCTTGTCAATTCCCTTTAAACTTCTTCCTCTGGAGAGAAAAGTACACTCAATTATCATGGGGCCAACTCTTATTTCCAGTGATTATGGTCTCACACCTGGCCTGTAGCCTTTGATCCAGTCCTATAGAATGTAGGTCACCTTTCTCAGAGTCACTGTGTGTGGCTGGTAGGGGATGACAAAGGTAACCTATTATTTCATGTGATTGCCTTGAGTAAATATTCTCAGATAACTCTGTTACATGGGTACCAGAACTTTCCTTTAATTTCCTGCAGCACACAAGAGACTAGACAGTAGTCTCTTTAAAAAGTATATTATAAAATATATTTTAAGAATATAAAATTTTCTTCTCTTTTTTGTATCTGTGATAGATGCTAATTGAACTTCTTGTGGGAAGCATTTCACAATATATGTAAGTCAAATCATATAGGGAGAAAAATAAAAATTATATAACACAATATATAAGATATAAGTACATTATAAATCAGAGGTCAGCAAACGTTTTTCTGCAAAGGTTCGGATAATGAATATTTTAGATTTTGCAGGCCACATATACCTCTGTCACCTAGTTTTCTCCTTCTACCCCCCTCTTTCTCCTGCTTCTTAATGAAGCTTTAACTATGTAAAAACCATTCTTGGCTCACAGGCCATACATAAGCAGCTTGCTGGTCAGGTTTGACACATGGGCTGTAGTTGGCCAGTCCCTGGTATAGAGGATAAAAATCTAGATGTCAGAGTACCCTGCAGGCAGTTTAAGAAACAGAAAAATACCAATAATGTTCACATTTACTCTGTGCTTGTCCCTATTGTGTCCCTTTTCTTTCCTCCGAGAGTTAATCACTAGTTTATCATTCTTTTGCTTGTTTTGACAGTTTTACCTCTTGAACGTGTATCCCTTAAAAATACAGTTTTTTTTTTTTGATGTATGGCATGCCATGATTGTATGAATATACCACAGTTTATTCATTCATTTTCCTGCTGATGGACGTTTGGATTGCTTCCAGCCTTTACTGTTACAGAAAACACTGTTTTGCACAGTCTTGTAAATATTCTCCGGCTATAACTTTTATTGAGTCTCTTTTGGTTTGACAAAAACAGAAGGGAAGCATGACATAGAAAACATAGAAGATTGGCATTTGATGTGGCTCTTCTCAGAACTCTCAGGTTTAAACCTCAATTTACACATTTCCTTTATGGGGCAGCCTTGACAGATAAGGTAACATTTCTGGACCTATCTTCTGGAATATTTCCAGGGTGGTCTTCATATTTCTGACTTGCCACGGGTCCAGAGAAAGGTAATTCCCTCACTTTCAGCTGTCAGAGTAGCTTTTCCGTCTTCATTACCTACCCCACGATATGCCTCTTCCTCAGGTAATGGAGACTAGGACTATCTACTGCCTTCTAAGGACATCCGAATCTTTGAGTCGTTTGGCTGTAAGAGTACAATTAAATGGTCTCCCAGAAAATAACTGTCCAATTTTAGAAGATCCTGATATATTTGACCTTATATATAACATGAGATAATGTAAGCCATATGGTATCATAACTGGGTCGGGATTCAGTTGAGAATAAGCGTAGTCTAATCTTCTTCCTTCTCACAGTTTCTCCTGGAACACAAAATGAAAAATCACATAGACGTGCCAATCCCTTTTTCTGTATATTCCCATTCCTGTTCTATATTGTTTCTAATTGTTTGATTTTATTTTTTTAAGATTTTATTTATTTACTTGAGAGAGAGAGAGTGAGAAGGAGAGAGCATGAGAAGGGAGAGGTTCAGAGGGAGAAGCAGTCTCCCTGCTGAACAGGGAGCCCGATGTGGGACTCGATCCTGGGACTCGGGGATCATGACCTGGGCCAAAGGCAGATGCTTAATTGACTGAGCCACCTAGGGGCCCTCTAATTGTTAGATATTATATAATATTTTTTAATAGTAGGCAGGACAAGTTCCTTCTTTCTCAATATCTCTTTTAAACTGTGGTATCATATATATTTTGGGATGAACTTTAGAATGTTACTTTGTTTCCAAAATCCATTATTATTTGTATTTCATTGAATTTATACATTTATTAAAATCCTGTAATTTACTCTTTCTGCCCTTTGCATTTTTTTTCTCACCCGATGGATCTGTTTTCTATTTCTTGACAATTGAATTGTCCATGCTGGGAGTTGTTTTCTATACCTCAAATTATAGTCTGAGACAAAGGGTTGCTCTCTTAAGAGGGTCTTAGGGTAAATGATCAGTGCTGCTGCCCAGCATTGATAGACTCTGACTCTTCTGTTTTCCTGGAGTCAGAGGGGTCAGATTCTTGCAGTCAATTTCTCTCCAATGGCTGTTTGTTTTCTTTTTTCTCAGATGAATGGATAAGGACCATTTTTGGCCTGGATGACCTTGGCTTCTAGTTCTCAGCATACACAGAGTAAAGGCATATTGGGTTGACTTTATGTTGTTGTAATTCCAGTATGAAACTCTGTCTAAGATAGATTTGATTTTTTTTCCTTAGAAGCCAAGACATATATCATGTTATTTTTGTTAGATCCAAATTAATACCACTCCATCTTATCGCATGTCACTTCGTTGCCATGACTTCTGCCTAAGAAGCTAGGGAAGGCAGTGTGAAGATTTGAGATCCAAACCCTGGAATGTTATAGTTTCAGACTTAGGAAAATCCTTTTCTCTAAATGCTAGAGAGTAGAGTTCCTACTTACTTTAGTTCATGCTTATCCTCATCTTTCATGAATTTTCTATCACTAAGATAACTATTGTCATGATGGACGGAAATTCTATTCTATATCAAAATAACACTAGTTATGCCAACATACGTGAATGAAATAAATACTCATATTTTGTTGACTTCCCAAATGTCAGGGTTTTGTTTTTTTTTTTGTATTAACATTTAAACACCTCTTTTGGATTTGTTCTCACCTAATATTGGCAGTAATTCAAACTCCCAATCCACTTCGGCAACCACAGAATAGGCCAGTGCTTGATATTATAGAAACTACATGTGAAATCTCTTCTAGTGCAAAAGCTTATTAACATTTAAAAAGAACTAGATCCACTTATACATCAACGCCTGCTGAGCAGAACTCACTGTCTGTCATTCCCAACCTTTTCCCCTCTTTTCATTTACTGAAGTCCT
Organism: Neomonachus schauinslandi; assembly: GCF_002201575.2. NCBI lineage: Eukaryota > Metazoa > Chordata > Mammalia > Carnivora > Phocidae > Neomonachus > Neomonachus schauinslandi. The sequence continues at coordinate 50,707,402 of NC_058405.1, read as the reverse complement.
TAAATATCAGCAGCTCACTGAAATTTCTCACATAAATGCACCAAATGAAATCCCATCTTTAGCTCCAGCCCTCGCAACCCATTTCCCTAGTGTTCATATAACATTGAGGGGCTAATTTTCAGTAAACTGTCAAAAAGGAGAGGTGACAGTCCATTTAGCAGTCAGCTAGTTGCTAATTAGTACCCAACTAAAATGCATCAAAATTGGAGCACTCCCAATTGAACACTTTGAGAGATAAGCATGCTATGAATTTAACTCTGCTGTAGGTTGAGCCCTGATTGGGTTCTTTCACAGCAAGATGAGCCATGTTCCAGTGCTTTCCAACATTGATTCTTAGCCCAGAGCTAAAAAAGCCTATCTAAGCATCTGGGTTGTTTTTTGTTGTTGTTGTTTGTTTGTTTTGTTTTTTTGGTCTTTGATTGCCTGTGACATGGAGTACAAACTTAGGAGATTGTAGGCAGTGGGTTGTCCCACTCTAACACACGAATTAAAAGAGGACTGTTTTGTGCTTTTTGAAACCCCCATATTAAAAACCCCACACATTTTGGGGAGGTAGAGGAAGGTACAAACATCAAAGAGACAGTTCATTGCTCTAAGAAGTGGATTGTGGAAGTGGCAATTTGTCATCAAGAGAAGCTAAACTTGACTTGGACTTCCCAAAGATGGTTATACTCCTATTCATTTTTTTTTTGGTGCATTCCACCTGGGGACTGGCCCTACCATTGGAATTGGCACAACAATGTTTGTGCAGAGATATAAAAAGCTTGACCAGACCTAGAAGCCATTTTATTCTTAAGACTTGAATTAGCACTTTTCCCAGAGCTCAGTTCAAACAAAAATAAAGAACAGGGGTACCATTTTTAAGCACTTACTATTAAATACTTTTTCAACCGAGCTATAAATACTAACAGCCTTGAGGAAGAGGTGGGGATGTGCCTGGGAGCCTCAAAATACATCACATATTCCGCCTCTGTATCCCATGCTCTTTCCATCTTTGCACATTGAACTCTCCCAATTCTTAGTTTGAAGAAACCCCCGAAAGGACCAGTAGTGTCTTGGAAGAAAATTGTGTGTTGTCCTCATTTTTTAAAAAAGAAGAGAGAAATAGGTCAGGGTGAATCTTCTAAAATCACGAAATTGTAACCACTCAAAAGTTTTTGAGAAAGGTATGGAAAAGGTACAGAGCTAGCTTTAATGAGGCTAAAGTGACTGTGCAAGTCTCATTTGCCAGAAATATTGTTTCTGATCTGAGAAAAGTGTATCACTGTCCTGGAACTATGGTTCTTTCATGCCACAGCTGCTGTGGCGACATGGCGAGTGAGGCTGAGAAGGCAGGGCTTTTTCGAGAGTTAACAAAATCAATGTATATCTTACAAGAGTTGGATTGACTTTCCTCGGTGTCTCAGGGTTGCTAGAATAGGCACCCCGGGAAGGAAAATACAGATAATATAAGAGGCAAAGTCTTTGGAGACAGAGAAAAGAAGCAAAATTGTACCTTGGTCTGTTGCCTACTTCCTAATTTGGCCTCTAGGTAGCTTTGTAAAGGAGGAGGGAAAAATAAAAGGATCTCAGAAACAGGTGGATTTAAATGTATGAGACACAAGTTCCCCTTCCTTGACCCTACTTTTTTTTTCCTTCAGAGAAGTTTTCTCCAGGTCTGAGAACTGGGAGACCTGGATTCTACAACTCTCTGTGGAAATTGAATCATTCTTTTACTTCTCTGTGGTTCTGCTTTTCACTTATTTAATAAATGGCTTCAACTGTATTCTCTATCAGTTATAAACTGTGGTAATTCTGTGATTCTGATTTCCCGTTAGAATGTTCTACTCCCCAGAAGACAAGGTAGGCTTCCTCCACAGTATATGGAACATAGTTGGTACTCAAGTAAAAACAAACGGTAGAATGAATGGATGGATGAGTGAATGAATGAATGACATTTTGGTTTGTTGGATTGAGTCATCTTTTGTGAGTTTCCTATTTGCAGGTCAAGCGCAATGCATTAGGTAAGACAGATGAGGGACAATTGTTGATTGAATGATTCCTGATTCCAAATTACTTGTTTTTAGTTTTCAGAAATGTCTATGGATAGTGATAACTACTGGATTTATCCTTGTACCTAACCTTGACCATGTAGGCCCCTATTCTATCATGTTATAAGTTCTATGCAAATTTCCATGCAGCTAGTTCAACCTGGGAACCATGAAGGTGGAAGGGGCTGTCAAGAAGAGTGACAAAGACAGCATCATAGAGTGAAGAGAGCTCAAGCTCGGCGCCACCAGCATTGGTAGCAGACCTTGTACAGAGTACATAGTCTGGCTATCTGGCTGCATTCACATTATTCATCCTAAATTTTCATTGTTTCCACCATTGTTTCATTGTTTCCACCAGCAAACCCCAGTCTGCTTTACTCTGGGGTTTCAAATTGACTATGTTGAGAGGTTTAATCCATTGCACTCGTTCTCTTTTTCTGTTGCTGAATTGGGACTTTTAACACCCTGTGGAATCCTCCTCAGTTCTTTCCGGAAGTTTCAGGGAACGTCTCATGTGCTTTTGAACAATTCCATCAGTTGGTATATGACATCTGTCATGGACTGTCCTCTCTTTTGTAGACCTGTTTCTGTAGGTTATCAACTTGTCTGATGACAATACCTGCCATTTCCTGTCCTAGTTTGCTAGGGCTGCTGTGACAAAGGACCACGAACTAAGTGGTTTAAACAACAGAAATTTATTATCTCGCAGTTCTGGAGGCTAGACATCTGAGATTAAGGTCTTGGCTGGGCCACGCTCTCTCTGAAGGCGCTAGGGAAGGATCTATTTAAGACTTCTTTCTTAGCTTCTGATACTTCCTTGGCTTGTGGAAGCATAACTCCAGTCTTCACATGCTGTTCTCCCTGTGTGCCTGCCATTTCCCTTTTTTATAAGGACACAGTCATATTGGATTAGGGTCTACTCTAATAGACCTTATATTTATGGAGCATCAGCAAAGACTGTGTTTCCAAACAAGTTGATATTCATAGGTACTTGAGGTTAGAACTTCAGCATCTTTTTGGGGGGACACCATTCACTGCATAAGACTTTATTTTTTTTTTAAGATGTATTTATTTTAGAGAGAGAGAGAGAGTGCGAACAGGGGGAGGAGCAGAGGGAGAAGGAGAGATAGACTGAAGCAGAGTCCCTGCTGAGTGTGGAGCCTGACGAGGTGCTCGATCTCATGACCCTGAGATCATGACCTGAGCCAAAATCAAGAGTCAGACGCCTAACTGACTGAGCCACCCAGGTGCCCCCATAACACTTTCCTTGGTTGCTACTGAGTAAAAAGTAAAGTACAGCTGTGATTGCTGCCCCACCGACTCAGTCCCTAGGCATCGCTGTGAGAGCTACGGCTGCACACTTTTCCATCGCTGCTGGCTTCTGGAAGTCTTGAAGTACCAAAGCTGCACCATGTCCTCTGAAGCCCAAAACATGGACTGATTTTCTTCTCTGATGCATCACTCTTTGTTAGTGGTCCATATAAGAAGTGAAATTGTTTGTTTTTTATTCTCTCCCCTCTTTTTCCTTAAAACCCAAATACACTCTATAGAATTGGTTGAAAGACAAAATTTGAACAACAGACTGCCAGAGTAGAGGTACAGTTACCTTCATTTCTGCCACTGGAGCTTTGTAATCATCTAATCTCTTTCCTTTCATGGCTTCTCTCCTGGGATATCTCTCATGCAATGGGTTCCTGAAAAGCCCACCTCACTTCTCCAGCCAGCTTGCCTGAATTGCAGTGGTTAATATTGTCTTTGCCTAAACTGAGATTCCTGCTACATGTAAAACTGAGATTAGTAAGAGTATATAAACTATACCTCATTAAGAGAATATAAAAGAAAATTCATATGACTATTTCAGAAGATAGGAAAAGTAAAAGTCATCATACATTTTATAAGAAAAAGCAAACTGAGAAGAGATTAAATTCTTAATCTAATAAATAGACCTAAAAATATCCAACAGTAAACCTCGTACTTAATGGTGAAACATTTAAAAAATTTCCTTTGAATTAAAAAATTTCCTGGAAACAAGGTAAGGGTGGCATTACCAACAGTTCTATTTGACATTGTACCAGGCTTCCTAGCCAATGCAGTAAAGCAAGAAAAAGATAAATTATATAATGATTGCAAAGAGAAAAAATGGTAATGCCATTATTCACAGATGATATGCTTATATATTTAGAGGATCCAAGATTGCTGAATATAAGCCAATATTTTAAAATGTATTATTAAACTGGGGTGCCTGGGTGGCTCAGTCATTAAGCGTCTGCCTTCGGCTCAGGTCATGATCCCAGGATTGTGGGATCAAGCCCCACATTGGGCTCCCTGCCCAGCGGAAAGCCTGCTTCTCCCTCTCCCACTCCCCCTGCTTGTGTTCCTTCTCTCACTGTGCCTCTTTCTGTCAAATAAATAAAATCTTAAAAAAATAAAATGTATTATATCAGCAATAAGTGATCAGGTGATAAAAAATACCATTTAGAATAGTATTAGAAATAACAAATGACTAAGAATCAATTTTTTTTTTTTTGACTAAGAATCAATTTAACAAAGGATGTACAAGATCTCAATGAAGGAAACAATAGAAACAAAGAAGATCTAAATAACTGGAGATGTATATTATGTTCACAGACAGGAAGATTCATTACTGTAAAGATATCAACTCTTTGCAAATTGATACTTAGATTTAGTGTAATGCCAATAAAAATCTAAGCAGATTTGGGGTGTGTGTGTGTGTGTGTGACAGAGAGAAAGAGGTGAGCAAGATGATTCTAAAACGTATATGAAAATGCGAAGAGCTAAGGATAGTCAAGACACTCTTGAAGCAGAACAAAGTGGAGGAGGACTTGTACTTCCAAATATCAACACTTGATTTAGAGATATAGCAACTAAGTGTGTTTTTTGGCATAGGACAGATAAATAGGCCACTGGAATTGAGTAAAAAAAAAAATAACCCTTCATTTGTGACAAAAGTGAAGATAGTGGGGAAAGTGGCCTTAATTAATGGTGTGGGCCAATTGGATATTCAGAATGAAAAAAATTAAATCTGATCCTTATTTCACACTATATAGAAAAATAATTTCAGGTAGAGTGTAGACTTCAATGGCAAAACAATAAAGTTTTAGGAGATAGTATAGGAAAATACTTTCATTACCTCAATGAGAGGGTAATGGTTTTTAAACAGAATAACCATATGGGAAAATATTGATAAACTTGACTACTTCAGGTCTTTAGAAGAAACCATTAAGGGAGTTAAAAGGCAAGTTAAAGAGGGCAAGCACATATTTGTAATTATATTTATGATGCAATATCATAGAAATTAATAAGGAATTATAAAAATGGGCAAGAGACTCAAATAGGCTTTTTAAAAATTGGACATCCTGATACCTAGCACACATCTTAAAAGATGTCAGCCTCATTAGTAATCAGGAAAATGAAAATATGACATAGCATAGTACATCTACTTGCATGGCTAAAATGAACAAGACTTACAATACCAAGTTTGTTAAGGATGTAAAGCACCAGGAGGTGTCTAGCTCTGTTGATGTGAATTGGTATATCATTTGGAGAATAGGTTTTTCCTATTCACTAGGTTGAAGATGTAGCTTATGATGACTCCTGATTCTACCACTAGGGATATAACTGACAGAAATTCATATCCATGGGCCTCAAAAAACATGCATAAGAATGGTCATAGCAGATTATTCATGAGAGTTCTAATCCAAAGCCCATCAACAATAGAATGGAAAAATAAATAGTGATATAGTCCTAGAATGTAATATGATAGCAGTGAAACCAACCAACTGTAGTCACAGACAAAAACATGATCCGTCATAAGCATAACTTTGTATTGAATGGAAGAAGCCAGATAGAAAAGGATCTGTGCTGCATTATTCCATTTACATGTAGTATAGAAACAAGCACAATAAACTATAGCGTTTAGAAATGCATGCTTATATGGGAAACCTACAAAGTAAAAAAGGGATTGCCAGAAGTGGGGCCAAACTTTAGGGGCGGGGCGGGCATTTGGAGGGAGGAGTATGCAGTGGCTTTCTGAGGTCTTGGCGGTCTTTTATTTTATGGCCTGTGCAGAGTTTAGAGAAATTTTCTTGTCTCTCCCTTTCTTTAATAATGTAGAATTTCACAGTAAAAGTTTCTTCTTTCTTTCCTGTTTTATTTTTTTGTAGTTAATGCATTTATTTTATTTTATTTTATTTTTTAAATTTTATTATGTTAGTCACCATACAATACATCATTGGTTTTTGATGTGGTGATCCACGATCCATTGTTTTCGTATAACACCCAGTGCCCCATGCAGTACGTGCCCTCCTTAATACCCATCACCGGGCTAACCAATCCCCCCTCCCCCCTCCCTTCTAAAACCCTGTTTGTTTCTCAGAGTCCATAGACTCTCATGGTTCATCCCTCCCTCCAATTCCCCCCCCCCATTTTCCCCTTCCTTCTCCTAATGTCCTCCATGCTATTCCTTATGTTCCACAAATAAGTGAAACCATATGATAATTGACTTTCTCTGCTTGACTTATTTCACTTAGCATAATCTCCTACAGTCCCATCCATGTTGATGTAAAAGTTGGGTATTCATCCTTTCTGATGGCTGAGTAATATTCCATTGTATATATGGACCACATCTTCTTTATCCATTCATCTGTTGAAGGGCATCTCGGCTCTTTCCACAGTTTGGCTATTGCGGACATTGCTGCTATGAACATTGGGGTGCATATGGCCCTTCTCTTCACTACATCTGTGTCTTTGGGGTAAATACCCAGGAGTGCAATTGCTGGGTCATAGGGTAGCTCTATTTTTAAATTTTTGAGGAACCTCCACACTGTTTTCCAAAGTGGCTGCCCCAACTTGCATTCCCACCAACAGTGTAAGAGGGTTCCCCTTTCTCCACAAGCTCTCCAACATTTGTTGTTTCTTTCCCTGTCCATTTTTGCCATTCTAACTGGTGTAAGGTGGTATCTCAGTGTGGTTTTGATTTGGATTTCTCTGATGGCTAATGATGATGAACATTTTTTCATGTGTCTGTTAGCCATTTGTATGTCTTCTTCAGAGAAGTGTCTTTTCGGGGGTATAGCTCAGTGGTAGAGCATTTGACTGCAGAGAAGTGTCTTTTCAATATCTTCTGCCCACTTTTTGACTTGATTATTTGTGTTTTGGGTGTTGAGTTTGAGAAGTTCTTTATAGATCTTGGATACCAGCCCTTTATCTGTAGTGTCATTTGCAAATATCTTCTCCCATTCTGTGGGTTGCCTCTTTGTTTTGTTGACTGTTTCCTTTGCTGTGCAGAAGCTTTTTATCTTGATGAAGTCCCAAAAGTTCATTTTTGCTTTTGTTTCACTAGCTTTTGGAGCTGTATCTTGAAAGAAGTTGCTGTGGGCGATGTCAAGGAGGTTACTGCCTATGTTCTCCTCTAGGATTTTGATGGATTCCTGTCTCACATTGAGGTCTTTCATCCACTTTGAGTTTATCTTTGTGAATGGTGTTAGAGAATGGTCGAGTTTCATTCTTCTGCATGTGGCTGTCCAATTTTCCCAGCACCATTTATTGAAGAGACTGTCTTTTTTCCACTGCATGTTTTTTCCTGCTTTGTCAAAGATTATTTGACCATAGAGTTGAGGGTCCATATCTGGGTTCTCTATTCTGTTCCATTGGTCTATATGTCTGTTTTTGTGCCAGTACCATGCTGTCTTGGTGATCACAGCTTTGTAATATAGCTTGAAATCAGGCAACGTGATGCCCCCAGCTTTGTTTTTCTTTTTCAACATTTCCTTGGTGATTTGGGGTCTTTTCTGATTCCATACAAATTTTAGGATTATTTGTTCCAGCACTTTGAAAAATGTCATTGGAATTTTGATCGGGATGGCATTGAAGGTATAGATTGCTCTGGGTAGCATAGACATTTTAACAATGTTTATTCTTCCAATCCATGAGCATGGAATATTTTTCCATCTTTTTGTGTCTTCTTCAATTTCTTTCATGAGTGTTTTGTAGTTCCTAGAATATAGATCCTTTACCTCTTTGGTTAGGTTTATTCCGAGGTATCTTATGGTTTTTGGTGCTATTGTAAATGGAATCGTTTCTCTAATTTCTCTTTCTACAGTTGCGTTGTTAGTGTATAAAAAAGCAACTGATTTCTGTGCGTTGATTTTGTATCCTGCCACATTACTGAATTGCTGGAGGAGTTCTAGTAATTTGGGCGTGGAGTCTTTTGGGTTTTCCACAGAAAGTATCACGTCGTCTGCGAAAAGAGAGAGTTTGACTCCTTCTTTGCCAATTTGAATACCTTTTATTTCTTTTTGTTGTCTGATTGCTGTTGCTAGGACTTCTAGTACTATGTTGAACAATAGTGGCGAGAGTGGGCATCCTTGACGTGTTCCTGATCTTCAGGGAAGGGAAAGGCTCTCAGCTTTTCCCCATTGAGGATGATATTTGCTATGGGTTTTTCATAGACGGATTTTATGAACTTGAGGAATGTTCTCTCTATCCCTATACTCTGAAGAGTTTTAATCAGGAAAGGATGTTGTATTTTCTCAAATGCTTTTTCTGCATCAATTGAGAGGACCATATGGTTCTTCTCCCTCCTCTTATTAATGTGTTCTATCACATTGATTGATTTGCGAATGTTGAACCACCCTTGCATCCCAGGGATAAATCCCACTTGGTCATGGTGGATAATCCTTTTAATGTATTGTTGGATCCTATTAGCTAGGATTTTGTTGAGGATTTTGGAATCCACATTCATCAGGGATATTGGTCTGAAATTCTCCTTTTTGATGGGGTCTTTGCCTGGTTTGGGGATTAAGGTAATGCTGGCCTCATAGAATGAGTTTGGAAGTTTTCCTTCTGCTTCTGTTTTTTGAAACAGCTTCAGTAGAATAGGTATTATTTCTTCTTTGAATGTTTGGTAGAATTCCCCAGGGAATCCATCAGGCCCTGGACTCTTGTTTTTTGGGAGGTTTTTGATCACTGCTTCAATCTCGTTACTGGTTATTGGCCTATTCAGGTTGTCAATTTCTTCCTGTTTCAGTCTTTGCAGCTTATAGGTTTCCAGGAAGGCCTCCATTTCATCCAGATTGCTCAGTTTATTGGCATATAGTTGTTGATAATAATTTCTAATAATTGTTTCTATTTTCTTGGTGTTAGTTGTGATCTCTCCCCTTTCATTCATAATTTTATTAATTTGGGTCATTTCTCTTTTCTTTTGGATAAGTCTGTGCAGTGGTTTATCGATCTTATTAATTCTTTCAAAGAACCAACTTCTAGTTTCATTGATCTGATCTACTGTGTTTCTGGTTTCTAATTCATTGATTTCTCCTCTAATTTTAATTATTTCTCTTCTAATGCATGGCTTAGGCATTGTTTGTTGCTTTTTCTCTAGTTCTTTAAGATGTAGAGTTAGTTGGTGAATTCAGGATTTTTCTATTTTTTTGAGTGAGGCTTGGATGGCTATGTATTTCCCCCTTAGGACTGCCTTTGCAGTATCCCATAGGTTTTGGACTGATGTGTTTTCATTCTCATTGATTTCCATGAATTGTTTAAGTTCTCCTTTGATTTCCTGGTTGACCCAAACATTCTTGAGCAGAGTGGTCTTTACCTTCCAAGTGTTTGAATTTCTGCCAAATTTTTTCTTGTGATTGAGTTCCAGTTTTAGAGAATTGTGGTCTAAGAATATGCAGGGAATAATCTCAATCTTTTGGTATCGGTTGAGACCTGATTTGTGACCCAGTATGTGGCCTATTCTGGAGAAAGTTCCATGTGCGCTCGAGAAGAATGAGTATTCTGTTGTTTTAGGGTGGAATGTTCTGTAAATATCTACGAGGTCAATCTGGTCCAAGGTATCATTCAAAGCTCTTGTTTCCTTGTTGATTTTCTGCTTAGATGATCTGTCCGTTGCTGAGAGTGGAGTATTGAGGTCTCCTACAATTAACATATTGTTATCAATATGACTATTTTGGTTAACAGTTGGCTTATGTAGATGGCTGCTCCCATGTTGGGGGCATAGATATTTACAGTTGTTAGATCTTCTTGTTGGATAGACCCTTTAAGAATGATATGGTGTCCTTCTGTGTCTCTAATTACAGACTTTAGTTTAAAATCTAATTTGTCTGATATAAGAATTGCTACCCCAGCTTTCTTTTGAGGTCCGCTGGCATGGAAGGTAGATCTCCATCCCTTCACTTTCAGTCTGGATGTATCTTTAGGTTCAAAATGAGCCTCTTGTAGGCAGCATATGATGGATCCTGTCTTTTTATCCAGTCTGCAACCTGTTTAGGCCATTCACATTGGGAGTGATTATTGAAAGATATGAATTAATTGTCATCATGTTGCCTGTGAAGATGTTGTTTTTATAGATTGTCCCTGTAAATTTCTGTTGTATATCACTCTTGGGGTCTTTCTCCTTTTATAGAACCCCCCTTAATATTTCTTGCAGGGCCGGCTGAGTGGTCACATATTCTTTCAGTTTCTGCCGGTCGTGGAAGCTCTGCATCTCTCCATCCATTCTAAATGAAAGCCTTGCCGGATAAAGTATTCTTGGCTGCATGTTCTTCTCATTTAGTACCCTGAATATGTCTTGCCAGGCCTTTCTGGCTTGCCAGGTCTCTGTGGATAGGTCTGACATTATTCTGATGTTCCTCCCTCTGTACATAAGGAATCTCTTCCCCCTAACTGCCCTTAAGATGGTTTCCTTGGTTCTAAGATTTGCAAGTTTTACTATTACATGCCAGGGTGTTAGCCTGTTTTCCCTGATCTCGGGAGGGGTCCTCTCTGCCTCTAGGACGCGAATGTTTGTTTCATCCCCCAGATTAGGGAAGTTCTCAGCTATGATTTGCTCAAATACATCTTCTAGTCCTCTCTCTCTCTCCACTCCCTCCGGGATTCCAATTATTCTGACATTGGAACGCTTCATGGTGTCACTTATTTCTCTGATTCTATTTTCATGGATTCTGAGTTGTTTTTCTCTGGCCTCCTCTTTTCCCTTTTTATCTATTATATTGTCTTCCAGGTCGCTTATTCGCTCTTCTGCCTCAGTTACCCTAGCTGTTAGGTGATCTAGATTGGATTGGATCTCATTGATAGCATTTTTAAGTTCTGCCAATTCACCTTTCGTTTCTGCCCTTAGAGACTCTATATTGCCATTAATTGATTTCTCCATTCTAGCCATTGTCTTCACAATTGCTAGCCTGAATTCCGTCTCCGACATCTTGGTTATATCTGCATCCATTTGTAAATCTGCAGCATAAGTCATAATCTCTGAGTCTTTTCTATTTTGGGGGCTCCTCCTCCTATTCATTCTGTTGATGGGTGTTTGAGGGAATGTACAGAGTCCAAATTATTGACCAGAACCCAAGCAAGATGCACCTGTTTTCTTGGGACCTTAGGGTTGCTGGCCTCTTGTTTTCCCAGCCTGTCTTCTGCGGGAGGGGCCTGCTGCACTGTTATTCAGGCAACCCTGTTTGGGCAGAGTTGCCCTGCACCCAGGTGGTGGGGGATGGGCTCAGTGGGAATCAGTTTTGGGGGCTTTTGTTCTCTGGCAGCTTTCCCTGGTGGCTTTCCGCGTCTCTTCTGCGAGTCAGAGCAGAAGAGACCGTTTCCAGCCCTCTGCCTCAGAGCAGAGAGACTGCAGTCTGTTCTTCAGTGAGCTCTCCAGGCCACACTGTCTCAGTTTCTGTCCGTGCTGCTATAAACTGCAGCGTCCTGGGTTGTGCGCCCCTCCGCAGCGCCCCCAGTCCTGCCTCCAGGTCAGGTACGTCTCTGCCCTTTGTGCTTCTAAAATTGCCAGCCACTCTGGGTTTCTGCCCCGGGGTCTACCCTAGAGTCCTTTCCCCGCTGCTACCAGTCTGCGAGTCTGTGTCCTGTCCCCAGCGCGCGAGGCTGTCACTCACCGGCGGTGCAGGATCCCCACGGCCAGGCACCCTCCCGCTGCCTTTTATCCTCCGATATCTGCCCTCAGAATCACAGCTCCCTGCTTCATATCTCAAAACCAACTGCCTGCGATATTCTGTTTGTAGAGATCTGGATCTTCTTACATCTCAGGCTGGTTTCGTGGGTGCTCGGAGTGGTCTGGTAGATATCCAGCTCAATTCCGGGGACCAGTTGAAATAGGGTCCCCTACTCCTCCGCCATCTTTCCCCCGTCCTCCTCTTTCCTGTTTTAAAGGAATGTATGTCAAATTCCAGGCCCCCAGTAGGTGCTGCATATACAGTAGCTACTTAATAAGCATTCTGCCTCCCTCTTCTTCCCCTGATGAGCTCTGCACACCCAATCGTAAAAAGCAATGAATAATCTTGGTGTGCATGCACAATGTAGACACCATTCCCGGAAGACAAGTTGCCCAGAGCATCAGAAGATTGAGAAGGCTAAAGATGCTCATGGCGGCCTCGTCTGATTGCCTTTTCCAGCAGTACCGGAGTGGTGGCACCCGTGACTGTGCTTTTGCAGCGCCAGAGAGCAGCCCCATGTTTCATAATTACAGAAACACATGTGCTAAGTCACTTTTTGCTAAGCCACGATGAGAATTCTCCGTGTTCAGTCGTCCTCAAAATTTCTCATCTCTTCCCTGGGGTGAGGTGCTTTGGTTTAGCAGCTGCACATGGGGATTGCATTTAAATCATTTAAGGTCTGGAGTTCAATATACCCTCAAAGCAGCCTCCATTCTCTCTGTGTTCTTCTTCAGGCACACATGGATTTTTTTTTTTAACTACTACAAAATGAAGGATCTCCTCCCAAGGGGGAAGAAGGCTTTGGAAATGCGTTAACTCTTCGAGCGCACATGTGTACTGCACGGTGCTTTCTGCTCGCCTCTTCCCAGACGGTGAGGCATTCCTTGGCAGTGGCTCTTTTAGGTCATTAGCCATACAGTTCACAGCTGAGCGGCAAAAGTGGCGACACATGGAATCCGGCGTGGGGATAGCTAAAGGTCAAAAGTAGTGGAGGAGAGTCCAGGAAAAGTCAGGGCTTATTTTAGTTTTAGGTAATGTAGCCCTTATGATAGACCATCCAGGCCTCCCTCCTGAATTCCTCCAATTACTCAATTGTTGGTACAGGTGGCTCAGCTCCTCATGAAACAATTAGAGTTATGCCTCAGGATAGAAATTTCCTCAGCATCTCATCCCACTGACAAACTTAGGCTGCGCCACTGACGAGGGCCCTCAGAGCCTTTGGTGAAAGCACGTTTTTGACGCCAGGTGAGAGAAAGCTGCCGCTACTGGTCTTTTGTGGCTGAAACTGAAGGGAAATATTTTGGATGCCACCAACAAATTTCACCCTTTAATGATTGCACTACGGCCCTGTTACTGTGAATTTTTTACTTCCTGTTACCCCAGCTGTGCTGGCAGAACTCGAGGTGAATGTCAGTTCGCTCAGAATTAAACTGGGAAATTGGGACAATGGAAGGGGTCTTGGAACAGCAGACAATCAGACTGAGTCTGATTTAGACTTTCAGATGAACAAGTCTTAATTTTCAGAAAATACTGTGTCGAGGGGAATGACTTTTCCATGTGTAGGCTTAGGGAATGACTTTTCCATGCGAGATACTTTGATGAGTATTTGTCAAGCACCCACTGTGGGCCCGATACTCACTGCTACTTTATAAGGACTTCTGGAATGGGTGAGTCACGGCACTTCCTCCCTAATCACTGTGCACCAAGCACCTAGAGCATGGAGGACTGTGCAGTACGAGGCACCACAGGCCCGTGGGAGTTTGGACAGAGATTGTTGGAAAGCAGAGAGGATGCTGGACTCTTCCCCAAAGTGGACCCCGCAGGCCTTGCTCCTAGTGTAGACAGACAGCTCGTTCATCTCAGCATACTGAGGGTAATTTGCCAGTCACTGAAAACCCCCCTGCCTTTTTTGTTTGTTTGTTTTCCACAGAGCCATCTGCAACTGGTGAAAAATGACCCACCGAAACAGGTGAACATTTCCTGCCGCTTTTCCTCTGACTCCACACAGCTGTGACAGACGGTATCCCAGCAGGGTCTATGCCGCTCATCTGCCAAGGGGGAGTGCAGTCATGATGGTCCTGACTTAGGTCTGGGGCTCAGCTTCTGTTTGTTCTAACCACCTCTCACCCCCCCCTCAGTATCTACACCCGGTTAGAACTTGGCACCGGCTGTTCTGGCTGAAGGACTGGAGAATCTTTTACTTGTTCATGTTAAAAATCTAAATGGGGCTTGAAGGATTGTCCTTCTCAGTCAACCTTTTAAGGAGAGGGAATCTAAGGACCAACAATTTGAGGTCAAGGAGGAGTTAAGACTAGGGCTCCGGGTCCCTGGTCAGTGTTACTCCATTCTGAGTGCCTTCCTCACATTATTAGGTCATGTATTTTACTGGTTACCTATGGAATTTGCAGAGAAAAAAGTCGTCTGCTTTGGGGAAAGTTTCTGCTTAGTGCTTAGTCATATTTAATACTCATGGTGGTTACTAGTGTTGACATTTGATCTGTTGTGTTAAAAATCTTCTTAGGCTTCTTTAGATATAGATCCTGTTTATCTGTGCATTTCCAACCAGACTACCTTACCCAAGGGAAGTAGGAGAGACTGCACAGAGTAGTAGAAAATGCTTTGGGTTTTAGGGCCTGACATACTTAAAGTAGAATTCTGCTTTCTTATTTACCAGTTGTAGGATCTTTACCTATCTTTCAAAGAGCAAAAGCTTCTAATTTTTATTAAGTTCCATTTATCATTATTTTAATAGTTTTTGGGTTTTTGTGTCCTTTATATGAAATCATGTAGCCCAAAAAAAAAAAGAAATCATGATGTAGCCCAAGATCAAAAAGATTTACTTCAACAACAAGACAGAAGAAAGAGAAATTAAGGAGCCAATCCCATTTACAATTGCACCCCAAACCATAAGATACCTAGGAATAAATCTAACCAAAGAGGCAAAGAATCTGTACTCAGAAAACTATAAAATACTCATGAAAAAAATTGAGGAAGACACAAAGAAATGGAAAAACATTCCATGCTCATGGATTGGAAGAACAAATATTGTGAAGATGTGAATGCTACCTAGAGCAATCTACACATTTAATGCAATCCCTATCAAAATACCATCAACTTTTTCAAAGAAATGGAACAAATAATCCTAAAATTTGTATGGAATCAGAAAAGACCCCAAATAGCCAGAGGAATGTTGAAAAAGAAAAGCAAAGTTGGTGGCATCACAATTCCGGACTTCCAGCTCTATTACAAAGCTGTCATCATCAAGACAGTATGGTACTGGCACAAAAACAGACAGCTAGATCAATGGAACAGAATAGAGAGCCCAGAAACAGACCCTCAACTCTATGGTCAACTAATCTTCGACAAAGCAGGAAAGAATGTCCAATGGAAAAAAGACAGTCTCTTCAACAAACAGTGTTGGGAAAATTGGACAGCCCCATGCAGAAGAATGAAACTGGACCATTTCCTTACACCACACACAAAAATAGACTCAAATGGTTGAAAGACCTAAATGTGAGAGAGGAGTCCATCAAAATCCTTGAGGAGAACACAGGCAGCAACCTCTTCGACCTCAGCCGCAGCAACTTCTTCCTAGAAACATTGCCAAAGGTAAGGGAAGCAAGGGCAAAAATGAACTATTGGGACTTCACCAAGATAAAAAGCTTTTGCACAGCAAAAGAAACAGTCAACAAAACCAAAAGACAACCGACAGAATGGGAGAAGATATTTACAAATGACATATCAGATAAAGGGCTAGTATCCAAAATCTATAAAGAACTCATCAAACTCAACACCCAAAGAACAAAGAATCCAATCAAGAAATGGGCAGAAGACATGAACAGGCATTTTTCCAAAGAAGACATCCAAATGGCCAACAGACACATGAAAAAGTGCTCAACATTGCTGGGCATCAGGGAAATCCAAATCAAAACCTCAATGAGATACCACTTCACACCATTCAGAATGGCTAAAATTAACAAGTCAGGAAACGACAGATGTTGGCGAGGATGCAGAAAAAGGGGAACCCTCTGACACTGTTGGTGGGAATGCAAGCTGGTGCAGCCACTCTGGAAAAGAGTATGGAGGTTCCTCAAAAAGTTGAAAATAGAGCTACGCTATGACCCAGCAATTGCACTACTGGGTATTTACCCCAAAGATACAAATGTAGTGATCTGAAGGGGTACGTACACCCCAATGTTTATAGCAGCAATGTCCACAATAGCCAAACTATGGAAAGAGCCAAGATGTCCATCAACAGATGAATGGATAAAGAAGATGTGGTATATATATATACAATGGAATATTATGCAGCCATCAAAAAAAAAAAAACCCAAATCTTGCCATTTGCAACTACGTGGATAGAACTGGAGGGTATTATGCTAAGCGAAATAAGTCAATCAGAGAAAGACATGTATCAGATGATCTCACTGATATGAGGAATTCTGAATCTCAGGAAACAAACTGAGGGTTGCTGGAGTGGTGGGGGGTGGGAGGGATGGGGTGGCTGGGTGATAGACGTTGGGGAGGGTATGTGCTATGGTGAGCCCTGTGAATTGTGTAAGACTGTTGAATCACAGACCTGTACCTCTGAAACAAATAATACGTTGTATGTTAAAAAGAAAAAAAAAAGAAGATAGTAGGAAGGGAAAAATGAAGAGGGGGAAATCGAGGGGGAGATGAACCATGAGAGACTATGGACTCTGAGAAAAAAACTGAGGGTTCTAGAGGGGAAGGAGGTGGGGGGGATAGGTTAGCCTGGTGATGGGTATTAAAGAAGGGCATGTATTGAATGGGAAAAAAAAATTTTTCTTTTATGTTTTATTCTAGAAGGTAATAGTCTTTGCTCTTATGTTTAGGTCTGTTATCCTTTTGGAGTTAATTTTTGTATATAAAATAAGTATTGAGGTTTATTTTTTTTCCCTACAGATATCTAGTTTTCCAGAGTCATTTATGGAACAGACTGTCTTTTACTCATTAGATTATCTTGGCACCTTTGTTGCAAATCAGTTGACCATAAATGTGTGGGTTTATTTTTGGACCTTATACTTATGCCAATGCCCCATTGTTATGATTACCATAGCTTTGTTGTAAATCTTGAAAGAAGGTGATGTAAGTTCTCCAAACTTATTCTATATTTGGCTATTCTAGGTCATTTTCCCTATTCATATAATTTTTAA
This sequence comes from Neomonachus schauinslandi, assembly GCF_002201575.2. Taxonomy (NCBI): domain Eukaryota; kingdom Metazoa; phylum Chordata; class Mammalia; order Carnivora; family Phocidae; genus Neomonachus; species Neomonachus schauinslandi. The sequence continues at coordinate 50,690,233 of NC_058405.1, read as the reverse complement.
AATTAGCTTGTCAGTTTCTTCAACAAAGTCTCTTAAGATATTATTGAGATTAGATTAGATCTGTGGATCCAGTTTGTGGAGCATTGTCATCTTGCTATTATGCGCCTTCTGAATCAGGATGATGGTATATCTCTGTTTATTTAGGTTTTCTTTCATTTTCATCTACAATGTTTTGTAGTTTTCAGTGTTCAGTTCTTGCACATATTCAGTTCAATGTATTCCTAAGTATTTTTATGCTGTTGAAATAGAGTTAATTTCTTAATGTTTAATTTCTAATTGCTCATTTCTAGTACATAAAACTTAAGTTGATGTTGGCATATTAACCTTATGTCCTAATTTAGTTGTTAGTTCTAGTATATATATATATTTTGTTTGTTTGTTTGTTTGTTTTGGAGATTCCTTAGGGCTTTCTGTGAACACAACTACATCTTCTATACACACAGTTCATTTTGTTCCTTCCAATATTTATGTTTTCATTACTTTTTCCTGCCTTATTGAACTGACTAGGCTTTCCATTGCAAGACTGAAGAGAAGTAGAAGAACAGATTTGCTTGCTTCGTCCCTGATCTTGGCTAAAAATTATTGAGCCTTTTGTAATTGAGAGTGAGGTTAGCTGCAGGTTTTCACAGATGTCTTGAGTTTAGAAACATGCCTCCTATTCCTAGTTTTTGAAGTGTTTATCATAACTCATGTCAAATGCACTTTATGCAACTATTGAAAAGATCATATGGTTTTTCTGTTTTATGTTATTTATATGGTGAATTACATTGATTGCCAGATGTTAAACCAACCTACCATTCCTAGGATAAATCCCACTTGACCATGATGTGTTACAAATTTTTTTAATACCGTTGGAGTGTATTTGTTAAATTTTGTTAGGATTTTTGCACTCATGCTCATAATGGATGTTGATTTATGGCTCTCTATTCTTGTGATGTTTTTGTCTGGTTTTGGTATCTGAGTGATATTGAACATATAAAAGGATTTGGAAGTATTCTCTTCTCCACTATTTCTGCATAGAATTGGTATTAGTGTTTCTTAATGTGTGATAGAATTCATCAGTGGAGCCTTTTGGGCTTGAAATTTTCTTTGTGGGAAGGTTTTTAAATTACAAATTCAGTTCTTTAATTGATATAGGGTATTCAAGTTTTCTATTTCTTCTTGGGTCAAATTTTGTACTTTCTGTATTATAAGAAGTTTATTCATTTCATTTAGGTTTAAATGTATTGTCATATTAAGTTGTTTATTAAATTCCATTATTACCCTTTCAATGTATGTAGGATCTGTAGTGATATACCCTCTTTCAGTGTTGATATTTTGATGTGTGTCTCTCGTCTTTTTTCTTGATTAGTGCACATAGATGCTTATTCCTTTTACATGTGTTTGAAGTAACTAGTTTTTGGTTTTATAAATTTTTGTATATTATTTTCCTATTTTCCTTTTTATTGCTTTATCGTTATTATTTTCTCCCTTCTACTTAATTTAGGTTAATTTTTCTCTTTGTCTATTTTTTTAAGATGAAGACTCAGATAATTTTTAGATTTTTATTTCTAACTTAGTCATACAGGTGTAAATGTCCCTCTAAACACTGCTTAGCTGCATCTCATAAATTTTGATATCTTGTACTTTTATATTTTTCTGCAATTTTTGAGATGGTTGTCCTGGGTATTACTACATATATCATTAACTTCATATTTCACTGCAAATGATAGTATCACTTTCTATAAAATATTTAACATTTTTCAACTTTATAGATATATATTCTTTCCCTCATGTTTTAGGATACTGTTTTGTAGGACACAGACTTATAGCCCCTAAAGATGCCCATTCCCTACTCCCCAGGCCTGTGCATATGTCATCTTATATGACAAAAGATACTTTACAGATGTGTTTGAGAAGAGGGCCTTACCTTTGATTATATGAGTAGGCCAGATCTAATCACATGAGTCCTTAAAAAAGGAGAGCCTTTCTCTTCTGGGTCATAGAAATGAGATGGAAGAAAGAGGAGAAAATATTTGAAAAGTGACTTGACCTGCCATTTCTTGGGAGATGGAGAAAGAGGTTCATGAGACAAAGAACGAGGGTGACCTCTAAAAGCTAAGAACAACACTTAGCTGATAGTCAACAAGGAAATGGGGCCTCAATCCTGAAAATGTAAAGAACGAAATTCTGCCAACACCCTAAATGGGCAAGGAGGCATAAATTCCCCTAAAACCTCCAGAAAGGAACACATCCTGACACCCTGATTTCACCCCCGTTAAATCCATGTCAGATTTCTGACCTACAGAACTGTAAAATAATAAAGCTTTATTGTTTAATCCACTAAAAGTTGGTAATTTGTTATGACATTAACAGAGCAAATTAAAGAACTTCCTTTAGCAGTTATTTTAAGACATCTTTGGTGACAACAAATTCTATTGTTTTCTTTTGTAAATATGTCTTTATTTTTCTCTCATTTTTGAGGAATATTTTCACTGATTGGAGAATTTTTGATTGACAAATTGTTTCAGCTCTTTAAAGATGTTGTTCCAATTTCTTTTGGCCTACATGGTTTTCATGAGAAGTCAGCTGTTAATTAGATTGTTGTTCTATTACTGGGTTTTGATTTGTGGTTACCATTAGGTCTGTGTATAACATCTTCTGCATATAATAGTCTATATTTAGTTAATGGTTGCTTAAGTTTAAACCTTACATTTTTTACTCCTCTCTTCCCCACTTTTGTATATATGGTGTCATACTTTACATCCTTTTATTTTGTGAATCCCTTGACTGATTTTTACACATATACTTATTTTTACTCCATTTGTGCTTCCTGCTTTTCTTCCTTTGGCTTATGGTCTTTCCTATCAATTCAAAGAGTCCCCTTTAAAATTTCTTATAGGGCTGATTTAATGGTGATGAAGTCCTTTAACTTTTGTTTGTCTGGAAAACCCTTTGTCTCACCTTTTACTCTGTATGATAGCCTTGTTGTATAGAGTATTCTTGGCTGCAGGTGTTTTCCCATCAGCATTTTGAATATATCATGGCACTCTCTTCAAGCCTGCAAAGTTTCTGCTGAAAAATCCACTGATAGCATTATGGGGTTTCCCTTGGATGTAACTTTTTTTTTTTTCTCTCGCTGCTTTTAAAATTCTGTCTTTATCATTATTTTTCCCATTTTAATTACTGTGTGTCTTGGTGTAGACCTCGTAGGATTGATTTTGTTGGGAGCTCTCTGTGCCTTCTGGATCTGGATTTCTGTTTCCTTCCCCAGATTTAAGAAGTTTTTATCTTCTTTCTTTAAATAAATTTATTTCTTTAAATAAATTTTCTGCCTTCTTTTCTCTCTCTTCTCCTTCTGGGATCCCTATAAAGTGAATGTTATTTGCTTGATGGTGTTGCTGAGTTCCCAAAGTCCATTTTCATTTTTATTATTATTTTTCTTTCCTCTATTCAGCTTGATCACTTTCCATACTCTGTCTCCTAGACTGCTGATCTTTTCTTCTGCTATCTCTAGTCTATTATTTATTCCATTTAGTATATTTTTTTATTTCAGCTATTGAGTTCTTCATCTTTGATTAGTTCTTTCTAGTGTTTTTTATCTCATTGTTAAGGGTCTCACTGAGGTCCTTTACTCTTTCTTCAAGTCCAGTGAGTATCTTTGTGACCCTTACTTTATCTTCTCTATCGGGCATTTTACTTATCTCTGTTTCATTTAGGTCTCTTGCTGTGATTTTGTCTTATGCTTTCATATGGGATGTAGTCTTCTGTCTCCTCATTTTGTCTAACTCTCTGTGTCTGTTTCTATGTGTTAAGAAAGTCAGCTATGTCTCCTGGCTCTTGAAAGTAGTGGCCTTGAAGAAGTAGTGCCTTGCAGTCCAATGTCCCCTATTCACCAGAATCTTAGGTTTCAGGGGTGCTTCCTATGTGTGTCATGTGTGCCCTACTGTTGTGGCTGAGCCATGTTTGCCTTCAGTCCGGTCATCTACAATGGTTCTCTTTGCGTGTCATGGGCAAGGTTTGGTCCCTATGTTGTTACTGGGCCAGTCTGAGCCTTGGGATTGAGTTGAATCAGATGAGGCATTTTCCAGAGATGTGGTAGCACCAAACAGCAGGGCACTTTACCTGTGTTGTCCCCTGAGACACTTGGGTTGTGAATGGGGCCTGCAGTCAGACCAGATGTCTGCCCGCAACCCACTGCTGGGGCCACAGTCAGACTGATGTGTGTGGGGTTATCTTCCCCTTTCCATGGAGCAGGAGTTGCTTTGGTGTTGTGTTGGCCTCTATCAGGGCTGCTTGAACAGTGTCAGTCTTGCAGCGCCACTTTGGATGGGTTCTGGCCAAGAGCATATTGGAGAGGGCAGGTCCGCAGGAGAATGTGGGGGCAGGGCATGAAGTGTTAGCAAGGTTTGTGTTGGTCTGTTGCGGGAGGGGACCTGCAGCCACAGGGTCTGGGGCTGGTGAGATTGAATGGGGTAGATCTGAAGAAGCACGTAGGGTGGGATGCATGGTGTTAGCTAGGTTTGCATGGGTCTGCTGTGGGAAGAGATGTGGAGCCAAGAACTGGTTGGAGAAGACTTGTCTGTAGGAGAACATGAGGGTAGGATGTGCCGTGAGAAGTTAAGTAGCAAGTGTTGGTGCTGTGCACTGCTTCCTGCAGGTGTCTGTGTGTCTAGGCTGGGGTGTGGGGGAGGGGAATGGTGCCTGCCAGCTCCTTTGTTCCTGCAGAAATTTCCCAATGATCCCTGCCCCTCCATCACATGCTCTGAGGTTAGTAAACAGTTCTCCCTCCTGTATCCCCCAGGTATCTTTCAAACTGCTGCTTCTGTGCTGTATCTCTGAGCAGGGACTCAGTTTCCTTTGCCCTCCTGGCTCTCCCAGAGCCCAGCCCACTAATGTTTTAAAGTTTCAGGTATAAGCCCCACTCATTGTAAGAACTCACAAAATTTGACCCCTCTGGTTTTCAAAGCCAAATGCTATGGGGATTTGTCTTCCCTGTGTGGGTTACCTGGTGTGAGAGGCTGTTTCTCTCCCTTTTCCACATTCATGGTGTCCCTCCCTCCTGGGGACTGTCCCATGGGTCTGATTAGCTCCTGCCTGTGTCTCTGTCCTTCATATCCTCTTCAATGTGGCCTCCTCTCAACATTTCGCTGTGAAGTCTGTTCTGCCAGTCTTCAGGGTATTTTCTGGATTATTTACACTGATGTGGGTGTTATCTAGTTGTATCCTTGAGAGGAGGTGAGTTCAGGGTCCTCTTACTCCACCCTTTTTCCCTGGATGTCCTGAAAACATCACTGTTGGCATCCTCACTGTTTCCTCACTGATAAGACTGATTTATCTTATTGATAAATTTTATAGAAAGAACCTAGCTTGCCGGGCTCCCTGCCTTCTGGGTCCCTCTTATGCAGCTCACAGATGTTCAGGACACAGGTGTGGTCTTCCATTTAAGTAGCTCTGGACTAGATCCCAGTTGTTAGGGTTTATCCTACTCTACCTATGAGTGGAGGAATGATTACATCCATTTTCGATGCAGTTTAAGGAGCCCAACTGAAGTCATGGTCCCCAATCAGTTTTATCCATATATTAGGCACTATAATAGGGATTTGCCCTTCTGTTAGGTCTACTTTTTTCATTGGTTTTAAACTCAAGAGTGGAATATAGGGTGACATTTATTGGTGTTCCCAAATCTAAACAAATAAATAATAATATCTTATCATTTTCTACATGAATTAACTGAAACTTGTAGGGAGTTAGATATTTTTTCCCCATGTTTGCACTGATAGTAAATGAAACAACTTGGATTTGAGTCTAGTTGATTGTTTTTTAAAAACTGTTCACTACTTCACACCACAGTGTCTCAAAAGTGTGGGGATGGTGAAACTTTACTCTTTGCAAATGAGTTTTGGGTAAACTGATTAGCTGTCACCAAGCAGACAAGTCACTTTTGGGTGTTCTGTCATTCAATGGACTGAGTATAGGAATCAAAGAAAATAATTTTAGCTCTTTGTGGCATCTCAGAAAACTTATGAGTTTGGTTGTGAATTATACACGACAAGGCATCTCTGTGTAATATCTGTAGGGTCTTTCTGTCCACACCTCTGCCTTCAGTCAGTTATTTCATTTGAATGTCAAGAGGGTTATCTGAATTCAATAAAGAGCACATGGAAATGGTGGATCTGCTTTTTGCCATTGGTGGTAACTCTGGATGTTAATAGTTGAAAATAATTTCCCTTAGAATTAAACTTTAGTCTCCTAGAATAAGTTTCAGAGTCATTTATTAGAGTATGTTATGGGTATTATATAATTTATTAGAATATCTTTAATGAAGAGTGCATTAAAGTGGAAAGAACATGCATGCTATAGGCAAATAGCTCAGGTTGTAACTGGATGGTGATAGTCAAGATATTTGACTTCTCTGACCTTTAGCTTCTTCATTCAGAAAATGGGGGGGGGGGGCAGTGCTCCCCATGTTATTGCTTAAAAGGTTTTGATATAGTTTAGATATTGGATATGCATGCTATTTTGTTGTGGAAATTTCAAGCTCAATTTTTAAAGCCACCTCTGCTCTGTGGAAATTTTTAAGTGACTGTCTCTCTAGGGGTAAATCCATAACAGTACACTCAGGAGTGAATTGCAAACCCAGAAAACAAGCTGCTTGGTTACACGAGATAACAGTGTTTTGCAGAAGCCACCAGGGGATTGTCATGGTAGGAAGGCAGCCTGGTAGAAGGGTTAAGGGTATGGCACCTGGAGCCAGGTTTGAAGCTGCCTTGGCGAATTACTGTCTCTGTGACCTTGCCTCAGATTCCTTGTCTGTAAAATGAGGATAATACTGTCACCTTCCTTATTAGTTGTTGCAAGGATTAAATAAGTTAGTAGGTGTAAAGCAGTTATATTAGTGTTTAGCACATAGCAGGCACTATATAATTGTTAGAGATGATGACATCCATGATGGTGATGATGACGATGATGATAATGAGGAGGAGGAAATGATGGAATATTTCTATTGTCTGGTTACAGGTTTTCTTTCTTCTCCTTTTTTTTTTTTTAAGATTTTATTTATTTATTTGACAGAGAGTGCAAGCCAGGGGGACAGCAGGCAGAGGGAGAGGGAAAAGCAGGCTCCCCGCTGAGCAAGGAGCCCAATGCGGGGCTCAATCTGAGGACCCTGGGATCGTGACCTGAGCCGAAGGTAGATGCTTAACCAACTGAGCCACCCAGGCGTCCCTACAGGGTTTTTTTTCTTTCATATATGTTTCAAATGTTCAGCGAGTTTTCTTTTCAAAAGAGTAGATCAGATCATGTGGGAGGTAAGTAAAATAAAAGAAACCTGCATGACTTTTTAGAGACATCCTTGACTTTTGGCAGGTGGGATCTGAGAGTGAACAGAGAATGGAGCTATACTGGCCATATGGAGAGGCCTGTCCCAACTAATGCGAAAGTGTGGCCACAAATGACTGGTTCAGAAATAGGACTGCTCATGGAGCTGGCCTATTTGAGACAGCTTTAATATTAGTTGAGAAACCCTACTGGCGAAGAGATGAAGGGTCTTTGTTATAGCTTGCTCTACCCCAAAGAGAGGAGCTGGAAAATGAGGTAAAAAGGCTTAAAGGCTTCCCTTCATTTCCAAGGGGTTCATTTTCTTACTCAGTTTTAAGGTCTTGGGTCTTGTGCAATGTGTGGCCTTGAGACCCAAAAGAAAACCAAAGTCCGCTGTGCTTGTGGAATTAGGCAGCTCAGAGCTGGGGGTGACTCTGCACAGCTAACAACCCTCACAGAGTAGGTGCTCCCATGAGTCTTACAGAACCACAAATCCTCTCCATGAGTTGGAGGCGAGTCAGAAACCTACATAGGAATTAATGAACCAAGGCAAACTTCACAGTGGCAGGCTAAGTCAGAGGCCAGGGCAGAGGAACTAGCAGCAGAATTCAAGGAGAGAATAAAAAATTTATGGTAATCATTGGTGAATAGAAATGGAAGTGCAGAGTGTTAGAAGTTACCTAACGTAATTCAACCACAATCCATGACTGCTATAATTGTGAAGGCTTACATCGACTCAAGTCTTAGTCTGAAGACAGGTGGTTACATCACTGTAAAGTTATTTTTTCTTAAACTTGAAAGCAAATGTGAAAAATCTGTGTAGAGTTGTTTATATTATTTATTAAAGATTTTCTTTTTCTTTCCTTCTTGTTGGCTAAGAGCTAAATTAAATAGCTGGAGGAAAAATTTTTTAAAAAATCTACAAGTTAGGTTTCATGGAGAGAGAATTTGACAACTTGAAAGGATCATCTCAGGGAGCCTCTCCCCTATTTGGGGCAAGTTATTCAAGATATCCTTAGGATAAGAAGAGGATAAACAGGGTACGAGAAGCAGCACCCTGTTGAGGAGAATAATAATCTTCCTTAGATCTACTGTCTTACCTTTGTTCCTCTGGCACTTCATCAGAATACCAAGGATGAAAAGTTGTATGCATTTTCTCTGCCAGTGTTGTGGGCAGAGTGGGTGGGGACGGTTTGCTCTGCAGTCCTCCATGCGGATAACCTGGTATGCCTGCTCGTTCAGGTTGGTCCTGCCATCTGTGTGTGCGTGTCGGGGTGAAGAGAGGTATATTCCAATGTGGGGGTGCCAATAGACAGAGTCCATGGCTGGGACTTGACTCCACTGGTCCTTTCCTTAGATAGGGTTGCCAGGTTGTTCGATGTGAAGAACGAGGCAGAAAAGCTCAAGCTCTCATTTCCAAAGAGTAGTGCATAATGGAGCCTAGAGTGAGTGAGAACGCAGGCACATAAATCACTTTTTTTTTTAAAGATTTTATTTATTTATTTGCAAGAGAGAATGAGAGAGAGAGAGAGAGCACATGAGAGGGGGGGAGGGTCAGAGGGAGAAGCAGACTCCCTGCTGAGCAGGGAGCCTGATGTGGGACTCGATCCCGGGACTCCAGGATCATGACCTGAGCCGAAGGCAGTCGCTCAACCGACTGAGCCACCCAGGCGCCCCACATAAATCACTTTTTAACAGGGTGTCTTCGTTCCATGTCCAACTCAAGCATAAATAGAGATTTAGCAGCTACATAGCAATAGGCACCACAGAAGGAAAGATTTTTAAAATATTTAATGCGGGACAACTAATCAAATATTTGGGGCAATAATTAAATTATCTATGTTGTATACTAAACCAAAAATTACTTTCATGTGAATTAAGTAATAACTATTAATTGAGTGCTTACTGTGCATGCCATGCTGTTTTCAATATATTATTTTATTTAATATTCATGACAACTTTTCAAGATAGGTATCATCACCACTTAAGAAATGGGGATATCTCAGAAAGGGTTACTCAGTGAATAGGGGCACAGCTGGGATTCCACACAGACCATCCCAGTGAAGAGTGAACATACTGCATTTCACAATGGACTTCCCCTAATGAAGCACACAGAACAATGGGATATTAAGCTGTCAGATATTATCCACTTGTGATTGGAAAGGATTTTTGTAAGCATAGTCACTGAAGAAACGATAAAAGATGAACAACAGAAAACCAAACATTAAAAAACAAAATCTAGAATCTTCTGTAATTCCAAATTTAAAGCAAATTTGGCAACCTGGGAAAAATATTTGGAATATGCAAAGACAGACAAAAGATTCTAAGCTTTAACACGTTCAATACTCTTTAAAAATCCACAATATAAAAACTCAGAAAAATGGACAAGAGTCAAGAAAAGACAATTCAGAAAAGAAATGCAGGGGGCACCTGGGTGGCTCAGTCAGTTAAGTGTCTGCCTTCTGCTCGGGTCATGATCCCAGGGTCCTGGGATCGAGCCCTGTGTCGGGCTCTCTGCTCATCAGGGAGCCTGCTTCTCCCTCTGCCTGATGCTCTCTGCCTACTTGTACTTGTGCTTGTGATCTCTCTCTCTGTCAAATAAATAAATAAAATCTTAAAAAAAAAAAAAGAAATGCAAATGGACAGTATATGTGAGAACATGATCAAATGCAATGAGTTACAATTTCTCACTTTTGGATTGGGAACAATTTGAGAAAGGTGCAATGAAACAGGTATTTTCATATGCTATTTATAGGTTGGTAAATATTTTAAAAAGCCTTTCTGGAAAGCCACTTAGATATGGGGGGAAAGCATGAAAGCGTTAAAATGGTTTAATTTTGGATTCCACTTCTGGGGATGTTTTTTTCCTCCATGGAAATAGAATCACTTACGAAGCAGAGTGTAGGAGAACTAAATTTTAGTGCAGAATCCATTTTTTTTATATTTGTTATGTCATTGGACAAATTATTTAATCATTCTAACAGTTTTTCATCTATAAAATGGTAATGATGCCAAGTTTCTGTGAAGATTCTATGGCACAATACACTTTAAAGACAGCCTAGTACATGGCAATTATACACTCTAGTAATACTTTGTTGTTGTTTATAGTATTGCTGTTATTTTCATCAGAGTTTTATTTATGAGTAAAAATAGCAGAGACAAGCATTTTGAAAGACAACATGAGTAAATCTTCATCATAAATTCTAAAATGAGGCGCCTGGGTGGCTCAGTCAGTTAAGCGTCTGACTCTTGACTTCGGCTCAGGTCATGATCTCAGGGTCCTGAGGCTGAGCCCTGCCTGGGCTCCATGCTGGATGTGGAACCTGCTTAAGAATCTCTCTCTAACTCTCCTTCTGCTCCACGCCCGCCCCCGACTCGTACTCACTCTCTCTCTCTCTCTCAAAAAAAAAAAAAAAAGAGAGAGAGAGAGGGAGAGAATAAAGAAGCTATCTCTTTGTTTATAATTTATACTGTACTGGAGGGAAATATACCAAAACGATAACACTGGTAATTATTGGATACTTGTGTTTATCTTCTCCTCAATTTTCCAGTTTTTCTTAAATGGAAATCTTCCTTTGCCTAAGTGTTTTTAGCAGGGGAGCAAGGTGACAAGTCAGTCACACCTAGTGCATTCTGGAGCAGAGTGGATGGGACAGGGCGTGCAGCTGGAGTGGGAGTCTCTCGGAGGCATGGGGCCAAGTTAACTCCATCTGGGTTTCTGGGGGTGGAAGCACACTGTATGAAATTTAGATCTCTGGATATCGATTCAGTCTTAATGAGAGAGAAGCCAGAAATTTGGTGCCTTTATTTTCCATGAAGGATTGAAGGAGGCCAAAGGGAAAGGAAAATATACCTTTAAACAAAGTCTCCAAACCCAGGATATCAGGATAGATTGTGAGTAGTCAAGAAACAGTTTTTGATTCTTACTGTGTATTCTATATTCTTAGCTGCGGTGGCGGTTAGTTAGTCACGGCATGAGTCCTAGTCTTACGTTCTTAGCCCATATTGGCATGTTGTGACTTATAAATCTAAAGCATCTAGCGAGCAAAACAAGAGTCACACACACAAACACCCTTGCACAAGGCGCAAATACACACAGTAGGATGTGGAATGTGAGGGACAGAGGGAAAGAATTGTTTGTATGAAAACCATGAGGTATATCCTGTCCACTGGGCCAAAAGCTAAATAATTCAGTGCTGAGTGAAAGATTCAGGTTTGGAGTGCTTTCGGTTACAGATACTATGGAAAGAATATAGCTTGAAATATGTTAATGTCTATTTCTTTTTTATACTTCCCTGGATGGGGCTGTGCTCTGATTTAGCCAGGTGTATCTGCTGCCTCAGGAAGGATATAGGCAGGAAAGTTAGGGCAGAAACACGAAGAGAAACAGTTTGCCTGTTGAAATTTTGACTAAAAATGAAGTTTTTTGAGTCCACTGTGAGACAATATGCTGGGGCTTTACTCAAAGAGGAAGATTTTGCGGAATTCCAAAAATCTTCCCTTTCCATGTCCAGAGCCCAACCGAGGAGACTCAGATCACAGAATTTTCCTCAAGCTACAGCATAAGAAGGGTTGAGGATGTGACCCGAGGAAAGGAGGCCCAGGACCAGTGGACTAGCAAGCGCAGAGGGAAAGGGATGTTGAGATCCATTCGCCGGTTCAAGGACCCCGAGCCCCGCGGCCGGCACAGAGCTGGCAGGAGACCTGGGAGTTCCCGCAGGCCTGGTGTTGGGGGTGGAGTAGGTGGTTTAGGGAGGGGTCAAGAGCACCCAGGACCAATAGAGACAGCCTTCGTGTCAGGAGGAGGAGCCTACAGAGCACAGGGCCTCACCGCCTGAGGTACGTGTGGGAGGCCGAGTGCTTCAGCGGGACTTCCGGCAGGAGAGGTGCCCACAAAGGCCAGGTGAGGTGGAGTGTTACCTGGGCAGAAGGCCGGGCAGGGCAGTCAGGGGGCATACCAGGTCCACGCGTCAGTGGCCAGCAGTGCCGGCCCCCCAGGAACAAAAGGAGACCGACTCCATGATAGGTGGGGTCTAGCACAGACCCAAGCCAGAGACTCCTCACTACCGGGAGTCACCGAGTCCCCCTGCACCAGTGTAGAGGGAAAGAGGGGAGGGGGAGAAAATCCCCTGAGAGGTTACGAACCAGCTCTTACAGGGACCTCGAATTTCAGATTGGCAGATGATTTACCCATTGGATTAGTGGTTCTCAACCTCGGCTGCACATTGGAATCACCTGGGAAGCTTTTAAAACTCCTTAGGGCCAAGCCCAATTAAATTAGAATCTCTGGAGGTGGGATCCTGGCATTAGTATTTTAAAGAAATCTTCATATGATTAAAAAGTGCAGCTGGATTCTAGAACTGCTGCAATGAGGAAAAAGAAACTCGGAGACTTTTAAATTGGAAGTCATCTTTAATTGGCAAGTTTCGTTTACTTTGGTCCCCCCCCCCCCCATTACTGAAATTCTTAGATGATCCAGAGCGGGCTGAGATTATTTAAAGAAAAGACAGTTTTCAAAAAAAAATCTATATCGGAATTAGAAGTATTTTCAGCCCTGCTCCACGTAATAAAAAATAAGAGCTAACACACACCAGGTGCTTATATTTGCCAGGCATTAGGTTAAGTGTTCTATACGTATTAATTCTTTAATACTCATGACAACCTAGGAAGTAGGCACTACTGATATTCCTGCTTTAGATAAGGAGACAGTCATGGAGAGGTTAAGTAACTTTTCCAGTTGCTCCGTTAGTTAAGTGTTTGAGCAAGTATTTGCACCCAAACAGGCTGTCTGCAAAGCCCGTTTCTCACCCCACCAGCTGCTGCCTGGCATCACTCAAACAGCATGCCATGTCTTTCTAGGTTTTCCGCTTGCCGGAAATAGCCTCTGCCCTCAATTTACAAAACTGACTTAAATTTTTCACAACTGTTGCTGTGAAGACTGCAGTATGTACTTCTAATAACCTGTGCTTCGAATAATTTTTTTAAAGATTTATTTGTTAGAGCGCGTGCTTTTGCATGCCAGCAGGGGGAGGGGCAGAGGGAGAGGGAGAAGGGGAGAAGCAGACTCCCTGCAGAGCCTGGAGCCCCCTGCGTGCTTGATCCCAGAACCCCGAGATCAGGATCCTGGCCAAAACCAAGAGTCGAATGCTCAACTGACTGAGCCACCCAGGCGCCCCCATTCATAATTGCATTTGCTTATACCAACATTTATTAAAAATTGGTTAAGGTTCTAGAAAGAACTGTCACATACCTGTCCTGGTCATCATTTTAATTTTTGCTGGATTTTTTCCTTCTTTCAGAATATCAGACCATCCCCTCACTACCTTTACAGGATACTCAACTCAAATGCCACTGTCTTCTTGAAGCGTTTGCTGGTCCTGCGAAGTGCAGGTCGCCTTGCTGTGTTGATGGACTCTGCTCTTCCTTCATCTCATTCAGACACAGCCCATATTATGTAACTACCTAGTATTACCTCAACGCCTCTCCCCATTCTTCTACTAAGTTCCTCTGATAGGCTAATCCTAGTTCACCTTCTTTTGGTCAAGAACCATCTTACTTATCTTTGTGTCTTTAGAGTTATTAACATTACATCTTGTTCGCGTTCAAAAGCATATCTTTTAATAAAGCGCCACCTGAATAGTCATGATTCAGTCTTATAGAAGGAAATCATTCCCCCTTAAAACAATAACTACTGTAAGTATAGAATAAAATGAGTTTCAAATGGAATATATTGAATGAAAGCCCCTGAGTAAATAAGAAAAGTATAAGTGAATAAGCAAAAATCGACGTTTTTACTTTTCCTATCTGGAATAACTTGAGGTATTCTCAGTTACTTAAAAATTGTGTATCTCTCAAAATAACATGCTTATGGCTATTTGTCTCAAGCTTCCTTATGGGAAAAGACAATTTTGGTTGAGGTTTTTTGTCCTCCCATTTTCTCATGACATGTTCTCCTTTCGGATTTCATAGGCAGTATTGCAGAACATTACTAGACAAATACATATTTAAAAAGATTTAAAAAAGATATTTAAAAGATTTAGTGGTAACCAGAGGTATTTTGTTTTTCAAAATTTAAAGGGTTGTATCTTTTTTTTTTTTTTTTAGATTTTATTTATTTGAGAGAGAGAGCACATGAGAGGGGGGAGGGTCAGAGGGAGAAGCAGGCTCCCCACTGAGCAGGGAGCCCGATGCGGGACTCGATCCAGGGACTCCAGGATCATGACCTGAGCCGAAGGCAGTCGCCCAACCAACTGAGCCACCCAGGCGCCCTAAAGGGTTGTATCTTTAACTGAACTGACGTTGTATTGCTATGGTATAGATTGTCTATGAAAATTTTGAGTTTTTCTTAGGGCACAAATATTATTCCTTATGTTTCCCAAGTTGTGGGGATTCAGTTCTTCCTTTTTTGATTTTATATTTTCTGGATAGATGCAACCTTAAAGAGGTAACAAGAAGATACATCTTTCCCTTTTCTTGTACGTTGTGGCCTTTGAAATGAGTGCTAAAAATATATCAGGCTTAATGATAATTCCTCTGGCTTGTTTTTTTTTTTTTTTTTTTTAGTGGATAAATTGGGTGGGAAAAAAAACATTTTAAATGTAATTTGTGTACGGACTGACAGGTATTTGGTAAAAAAGCTAGGCCAATAGCCTGAAGGTCAAATTGTTCCTTATGACTTATGGTACAGACCAAGAATAAGTTATTTTGAATTCTATAAACCTCTGTATCACTTTAAATATTTTTAATCTTCCTCTGAATTCTTCTTGTACTATTGATGTGCCTTTCAGAGATAACTATGCTAAAAAAAAAGTTTGAGAAGTATTTGCCAACTCTCTGAGGAGAGCAAGGGCTCAATGGTATGTTTTGAATTTGAGTTCAATTACTTTATGATAAGGGATTTTCTTTATTCACAAATGAGTGTTGCTGGTGGAAGGTACAGTTCAGCTGTTTATATACTAACGTGCAGCAATTATGATGAAACAAAACTCATTCTACAACTCTGTTGTAACTATGGCAACCAGAATTTAATGAATGCTATTAGAAATACAAAAAGCCAACCCAGTAGGATAGAGTAAATATTATCTCTTATTGATTTATGAAGGTTCCAGATGATGAAAAGTGGTTAATATATTTCTGTCATGAAACACATTTGTTAGGGGTTCTTTTTATTGATAGAGCCATTGTCTATTTAAATAATGTCATCCAGATCTCATTAATTTTTACATCTTTTTCCCATCACTTTTGCCTTCATTACAAGAAGCTGTCAGCCTTTCTCTTGTCATCTGTATTTTATTCGGGTCACAAGGCAAGATGCTTGACTGAAGGACCATTTCTGATTATGTTTGTCTAAAATCTGGCTAGACCAAAGATTGGTAGTGTAAGTGGGTTACACGTTTATTTTGAAGGAGAATTAGTTGATTTGGAGATTTTATTTCACTTGCGTTTGGCCAAAATATGTAACTCTCTTGGCTTCTCGTGCCTGGTGCTTGCAGTGGGATTTGTTGGAAAAGGGAAATTAAACTTGTAGTAATTTGTTCTGTAAGTAGACTAATTTAAAATTCAATCCAAGTAATAATGTGAGGCTAAAATGGAACAGCATTATGTAGCAAGATTAGAATTTTTGTGTCCCAGAGGGTTTGGTGTGTAGGTGTCGCTGGGGCTCTGCAGACAAAATGCCAGCACATACTCTCCCCACTTCTGCCTTTTCCCTAAAATCAACGTGACACTTTGAGTCTTGATGAAAATGAAAAGGTCACTGGCTCTTTTTCCCTCCCCAATACTGACAACAGTCAAAAGAATGGAGCATCTGCCAACCAGGATGAAGGAGACAAGACACACACTAGGCATTGGTCCCAAGACCTGTAGAGTTTTTGTGTTTCATCCTATACGTTTTCCTGCAGTTGTTCCTAGTCACTTTATGCCTCAGTGGAAATGTGGTGAGTTAGGAAATGTGTTTTCTCAAATGAAAGTACCCAGTCATAGAAACAAAGCAGAAAATTATGAGAGAGATTGAAAACCTTAAGACACTTCACTAATTTCCTGTCTTGTCTTCTCTTAAGCTCTAAGAATGATGAATTGTAAGGGTGAACTCTTAGGCGTGTTATATATCTTAATAGTTGGGGTTTATTTCGCTTGTATGATCCATCTTATTTAGGACTAGCTTTTTCCTGTTATTATAGATGTAACGATCAGCCGAAGCATTTATCTAAGAAAATAAATACTAGCAGTACCACAGACTTACCTTAACTCCAGTCCTGATGCAGGACTTCTCTAAAGTTTTTAGTGGGGCCTCAGTCCGTGTGTCAAAGTTGTCTCCTAAATGCCACTGCAATCTAATCCTTTCTACCTGCACTTCTAAGGATCATGGGACTCTGAAGTTTTATAGGCATTTTTATTACACTTCACAGCATTCCCATGTCAGGTTGACATTCTGCTTCAAATCACAACATATGAGAATTGGAGGGGATTTCAGAGATCACCTCGTCTAAGCTGTTCATTTTACAGATAAGAAATTGAGGCTCAGAGAGGTGAAGTGAATTGCCCAAGGTCACACAGCTCATTAATAGCACAGCTGGAGTAAGACCTGTGGTCATCTAACTCTTAATCCAGAGCTCTTTCCATTAAACCTCACAACCTCCTGTTTTCTCTTATGTCCAGAGGAAGGCACTTCCAGATCTTCCTTCCTTTAGCATATGAATCCACAAACAGAAGGTAAGATTACTCATTCCCAAACTAGTGCTCCATCCATTACCGTCCATTACATATCTTCTTACTTCTCGAAGAAAAAAAAATAGTCTGAACATTTTGCTTTTATATTCATTATCTACTCTATGCCTGTTAGTTGCTCTCGTTTTTTGGTAATGCTTTTACTGATTAACTTGGTCTCTGCAATAGAAAATGGTGAAATGCATTATCCTGGGTAAATGTGATGTTATTAATGTGTTTTATTCTAGTTATGGGTCATTATTTCCGATAGATGTAATCGTCCCAGCACTGAGACCTAGCAGGTGGTCTCACTAGAAGTTATAACAGTTTTCTTAATGGTCTGGTAAGAATGTCATTTGCAGGGCAGCAAGGGCAAAGAGAAATTGGTCCCAGAGCTAGCTTGCTTCTGCACTCATTCCCAAGCTTGAGCAAGCAAAAGTAAATACATATTTTCTTACTGATCAGTTGGGTATTTTTTCCCTGCCTATTCATTTTCAGTAAAAGTGATGAGGACCCATGTATATTTATTACTATTTACAGCCTCCCTGCTGCCCCCCCACACACCGATAATATTGCAAATGACCTGGCAATGCTTTGCTCTTCTAAATCTTGGAGGAAACAGGCCTTTTTGCCTCCTGAGAGGAACCAACACCCAATCAAGCAATGACATATGATTAAAGGCAGTTGACCAGGCAAAAGGGAGACCACTGAGAAGCAGAAATCAAGAGACAATGTTTCCATTAGAGGTATCTTCCTCTTGAGAGAACGCATGCTATCATTATGATGAGACAACTATAAATCGTGTATTTAAATGTTAACACCTTCATCTACCTAAGAGGCATGCACACCAGAAATTATGATAAGATTAAGGTGATGGTGTATATGCTCGTCCTCAATTTTTCTTTGCACAGAGCATGATCACAGCTGAATGATTTAGTGTATACTTACAGTCATTCGTGCTCAAATGAAATGAACTGTCCACAATGAGAAAGGGGTCTGGCGATGGTAAGAGTATTCCTGGTCTGTTTCAGGTGCGTTCCCACACGTGTTTGTGTGTTTTTGAATGTGCATGTGTGCTGGAAACGGAGAGAGGCCGAGAGACGCATGCCCACATGGAGAGACACAGAGTCTGTCCACAGGAGTATGTCTGGAGCATTCATTAATTTAGATAGTTTAGCTTCTATAAAGTACTGGGTTAGTAATTTATGTACATACTTTGGGGACTCCTCATTGCTGTGGTTCTATTTTGTTCATTCTAAGATGAATATGTGTTTCTCCTTCCACGTTTTAATGCCTTTGAAATCAAGAGTTGTCTTCTAGCTGATGGTGCACAGGGCAGTTTTGCCACGTCATCTCCTGTGTCTGCATGGATTTAGTAGCATGACTGGAACAGTGCAACCTCTCGGTATCTCAGTCAGCATATCATTGAAGGACTGGTTGAGGAAGGAGTATGGGGGTGTTAGGTTGAAGCCTTTCCAAGAAAGCGCCAATATGAAATCTTGAAGAGTGAGTACAGGTAGCTTAGAAAAATATCCTGGAGACAATAGGGGAGTACTCTTTTAAGAACTGCTGCATACCACACTCTTGTCTGAGCAAAGGACTGGTTCAGAAGAGCCAGTTTCTGCACCCAAAGAACTTTTGCAAGTACCTACACCAATTTATTTCATTTATGCTGTCTCTTTTCATATCTGAACAAGAAAGCAATGAGAAAAGAAAAAGCTGGGTCTACTTAAGTTTTAAAAGGCCTTTTTCAATGCATTTAAAATAAAAAGCCTACAGGACAGGAGAAGAGTTTAATTGGCAATGTTTTTCTTGCGCTGAATAATAGTACATCTTAAAATCAGTGGCATTTTAGGTTCAATAAAATATGACATTTAGTCATCGTGTCATAGAACTAAATATATCTAATGCCAAGAGACTTGGAGAACTAGTCTAGCTTCTCCAGTTTTGTATTCGAGGGACTAAGGCTCAAAGAAGCAAAATGAGTTACCAATAATTACACAGCTCTCAAGTATCTGACCGTGACAAGCCAGACTTTAGAGGTCACCACTGATGACTGTTGTGAACAAGGCTTATTTAGTGGTTATGACATGACATCATTTTTGTCCCCACATTGAGGTTACTTCTTCCTTCTGGGTACGTAAGAAAACTGTGTGATCTAACAACATAAAGTGATAAAGTATTTCTTATATTTGGGAGACTCCCAGGAGGCATAAAAATATGGTGTTTCCAACAATATATTGTAAGTTCTTTGGGGGATGGTGGCAGTTTTTTAATATTTAAGGAAATACTATTTCTGGTGGAAAAAAAGGATAATATTCCTTTAACATTTAGAGAATTCCAGATAAACAACAGAGGCAAAACTCAGAACCCCTGAAAATAAAATAATGTAGTTTAACTTTTTTTCCACACTGCTGTCTGGTATTTATTAATATTACTGTGGACATTCCCAACATTTTTCACCTTTGTCGTGCATCAGAATTCCTCATGCATTTTCCCCTTTTATTTATTTTTTATCATTATTATTATTTTTAAAGATTTTATTTGAGAGCGAGAGAGAGTGAGAGAGCGAGTACGAGTGGGGTGAAAGGCAGAGGGAGAAGCAGACTCCCCGCTGAGCAGAGAGCCCGATGCGGGGCTCATTCCCAGGACCCTGGGATCGTGACCTGAGCCAAAGGCAGATGCTTAACCGACTGAGCTACCCAGGTGCCCCTGCCTTTTCCCTTTTTAATAATTATTTTAATTTTTAACAAAACAATGCATTATGTGTAGATAGTTCTGAAATCAATAGGTATAAGGCTTATAACGAAAAGTAGCAGTCTCTTGTCCTTTACTTTGAACTCCAGGTGTGCTCCCTAGAGACAAACATTGAATTCTTATAGCCTTTCCCTTGGCATCTCTAAATGATGTCTATCAAGCAATAGAGGAAGACATGACTTCTTTCTTGTACAACCATATGTTTCTTAAACAGCTTTATTGAGGTGTAATTGACCTACAATAAATTGTACAAATTTTAAATGTCCAAATCCATAGGTCTTGGCAGATGCACTGATTATAAAACCATCACCACAGCAAGATAGTGCTATAAGCACTATCATTCCCACTCAAAATTTCTTTGTGTCTCTTTGTAACTCCACCCTGCCACCTCTCCTGGTAACTCCCCCCCTGCCACTCCCCCCTGCCTGCTCTGAGTTGCTTTCTATTGCTATTAATTACCTGGCATTTTCTAAAATTTTACATAAATGGAACATATCGTAGGTACTTTTTTTTCCTGGTTTCTTTCACAGAGCATAATTATTTTGAGATTCATCCATGCTTTTTTGCATGTATCAGTAGTTTATTCCTTTTTATTGCTGATTAGTATTCCATTTATGGATACACCATAGCTTGTTAATTTATTTACCTGTTGATGGACGTTTGGGCTGTTTCTAGTTTTTGGCTGTCGTAAACAAAGCCGTTAATAGTTGTGTGAAAGTCTTTCTATGGGAATGTGCTTTCATTTCTCTTGCATTGATATCTACTAGTGGAATGATTTGGTCACGTGGTGGTAGTATGTTTAACTTTTTAAGAAACTGCTAAACTGCTTTTCAAAGTGGTTGCACTATTTTACAGTGCATCTCCAGTGTATGAGGGTTCCAGTGGTTCCATGTCCTCGACGATGCTAAGAATGATCAATCTTATTTTAATCATAGATCTTCTAATAAGTATGTAGATATGTTTAATTAGGATTTTGATTTCCTTTCATCTAGTTGCTAATGATATGAAACAGAATAAAATACTATGATAAGATGAGTGAGACACTCACCTTGGCCACAGAATTTGGGGGGGTGCCAAGAAACTCTGTAATCAAGATAAATAATATCTTAGTGCAATATTAAAAAAAATTAAAAATTTCCACAAAATACCCACAATGAACAAAGTATGAAAATCTTAAATAAAGACTGTATTAACATTCTGATTTTTCCTTTTGCTTGAGATTCCAGTATGACTTGGCACTCCCCTGATGTTGGGGACTTTTTTTCAAATACTTATTTATTATCTGTATATTCACCTGAAAGTATCTATTCAAATCTTTTGCTCTAATTTTTCTTGTAAGATTGTTTTTTTTACTGAGTTTGAGAATACTAGTCCTTCCTTAGGTATGTGTTTATAATATTTTCTCCCAATCTGTGGTTTAAGTTTACTTTTTCTTAACAGTGCTTTCAAAGAGAGGGATTTCTTAATTTAATGAAAATCAAATGATCAATCTTATCATTTAACTTTATGGATTGTGCTTTTGGTGTCGAAAGAAAACTTTGCTTAATCAAAGTTCTCAGAGATTTCCTATTGGAAATTTTATAGCTTTAGGTTTTACAATAAGGTATGTGATCCATTTTGAGGGTCAGTTTTTGTATAGATCAAAGCTTTTTTTTTTTTTTAATACCTATGACTATCCAATTGTTTCAGCACCATTTATTGAAAAGACTATCCTTTCTTTACTGAATTGCCTTTGTGAATTGCCTTTGAAAATCTGTTCTCTTTCATAGAATTTTGTTATTTTCCCTTAAAAGATGTTTTGGCTATTTTAAATTCTTTATCATTCTACGTGAATTTTAGAATCAGCTTGTCAATTTCAACAGAAAAGGCTGCTCAATTTTGCCTGAAATTACATTACATCTATAGATCAACTGAAGAAAAATGACATCATAACTATAATATATCCTCTGATCTGTGAACATGGTTTCTCTCTCGATTTATAAAGGTATTCTTTAATTTCTTTAAGGAATGTTTTGCAGTTTTTAGTGTATAGGTTTTATGTATCTTTTGTCAGAGTTATCCCTATAAATTTAATACTGCTCACTGTAGTAAATGTGTTTTTTTAAAGTAACTGCAACTTCTGGTTGTTGCTAGAATATAGAAATGGAATTGATTTCTGTATTTTGATCTTGTATTCTGTAATCTTGCTAGACTTATTTATTAGTTCTAGTATCTTTGTGATAGAGTCCGTAGAATTTTTTACATAGATGGTCATGTTGTCTTTATTATATTTATTTATTTGAGAAAGAGGGAGAGAGAGAGAGAGAACACGCCCACCTGCATGTGAACGGGAAGGGAGGGGCAGGGGGTGGCAGGGGGAGAGGAAGAGGGAGAGAATCCCAAGCAGGCTCCATGCCCAGTGCATAGCCCATTGCAAGGCCCCATTTCATGATCTTGAGATCATGACCTGAGCCAAAATTAAGAGTGGGACACTTAACTGATTGAGCCACCCAGGCACTCCTGGTCATGTTGTTTTAAATAAAGAACACTTTCCTCTGTCTTATCTATTTTTTAATTTCTTTTAAAAAATTACCAGTATGGAAAAAATAAAGATTACAAGTATGAAATAAAAAAAAAGAACACTTCTTCCTTTTCAATATGGATTTTTAAAAATTTCTTTTACTTCATTATACTGGCTAGAACCTTCAGTACAGTGTTGAATAGAGGTGGTCTAGTGAATGTCCTTGTCTTATTAAAGTTCTGAGAGGGAAATTATTAATACTTTCATCATTAAGTATGCTGCTAGTTGTAGTTTTGTAGGAATTCCTTCTGTCCTCTTCTGTTTCTAGTTTTCTAAGAAGTTTTAATTAGGCATGCATATTGGATTTTATCAATTTCTTTTTTGTATTTATTGAGATGATCATATTCTTTTTCATTTTTAATTTTATATGGTCAGTTACATTGATTGATCTTCCATTTCCTGGGATAAACTCCACTTGCTTGTGATGTATTATATTTTCTATATATTGGTGATTAGATTTCCTGAAATTTTAAAATAATTTTTGCATTTATATTCATGGGAATTATAGTTCTGTAGTTTTAACATCTTTGTCCAATTTGGGTACCAGAATATGCTGGCCTCATAGAATGAATTGGGAATTGTTCCCTCTTCCTTTATTTTTCTGGAAATTTGAATAAAATTGTATTATTATTATTTCTTAAAGCTTAACTAGAATTCGCTAGGGAGGCCATATGGATGTGGGGTTTTCTGTGGGACCTTTTACCTTCAAATTCAATCTTTAAAAAATGATACAGGACCATTCAGGTTTTCTGTTTCTTTTTTAGTTAGCTTTGGTAGTTTGCATCTTTCAAGCTGTTTTGTATTTCATATACAATGTCAACATTATTTTATTTTTTTTAAGTTGGGCATGGAGTCCAACATGGAGCTTGAACTCACAACCCTGAGATCAAGACCTGAGCTGAGATCAAGAATCAGATGCTTAACCAACTGAGCCACCCAGGCACCACATATTTTTCTTGAAATGCTTTAAGAATATATAGCATTGCTACTTCTTTCATTTTTCACATTGGTAATTTATGCCTTCTGTCTTCCATTTCTGACCATTATATTTAGGTATATATCAATTTTATGGATCTCCTTAAAAAAGGGTTTTCCTGTTTTCTGTTTCATCGATTTCTGCTCTGGTCTTTCTTATTTTTCTTCTTCTTTTGTTTTCATTTCCTCTCTCTTGTTAGTTTTTTAAGGTGAAAATTAAGGTCATTGATTTGAGACCTTCCTTCTGTTGTAATGTAGTTTATTCAGTGCTATTAAATAGATGTTATTGCATTTAAGTACTACTTTGGCTGCATACCCAAGTTTTGATATATTGTGTTTTCATTTGACTTCAGTTCAGAATACCTTATCATTTCATTTTTTACCCATTGGTTATTTAGAGAGGTATTATTTAGTTTCTAAATTTTAAGGATTGGCCATATATTGATTTGACATTGATTTCTAATTTATTGCTGTTTTTGTAAAGAACATACATGATTTATACACGTTTCAAATTACTCTGGCTTCTTTTATGGCCCACAGAGTGGTCCAGCTTAGTAAATATCCCATGTGTATTACAGGAATGTATATTCTCCTGTTGTTAGGTGGAGTTATTAGGTCAAGTTGATTGATAGTGTTTTTCAAGCATTCTTTATACTTAATGATTTTCTATCTACTTATTCTCTCAATTATTGAGAATAGTGTGGAAATATCTGACCATAACTGAGGAATCTAGACTGTTTCCATCCTATGGCTCTATTATTTCAACATAACATACTTACTATTCAAAGCCTGGGAAAGAGAGAGTTTGGAGAACTCCAGCCACTCTTAAAACTCTTGGACCAGAAATGGCCTATCTGGTTACTTACCATTGGCAAGAAATAATTACATGGCCCCAAACAAGGAGATCTGGGGGAGGAAGGGGCACATGTTGTATTTGGTAAGGAATAACCATATTTTCTATAATGAAGTTTACCCAGAATGAGAGTTGAAAATATTCCCAGGCTTATTATGCCTTAGTGTATAGAAATGACTCTTTAATAGACTCTTCCATATCATAAAGTTTGTCCCATGCCACACAATGCGTATCTTGGACATAACAAGGGACTTGTTTATCATTTTTTAAATATAACTGAAAGTCTAATTTCATGAAAACTTTGGGATGGAACAGGGTCATCCCTGTCTAAAGAAATAATATAGTAATGAACAATTTTCTGTCATTATGTGCCAGTTTGCTAGTTGTGATATGTAAATAATTTCATGTAATCTTTACAGAAACTCTATTTTTTATCCTAATTTCTAAGATTATGATACTGAAGTGTAGAGATGTGAGTAATTAGTACATGGACAAATACGTAAAAAATTGGCAGAACTGTTTCTTACATGCTCATATTAAGTCCATATGATGCCAGAGTCTGTTCTGTAGGTTTTCTATGTTGTAACTAAGATGGATCTGTTCTTTTCTCCAGATTCTGGCAAGTGGATTCGGGAGAAAAAATGTGAAAACAAGTTCAAATGATGAGTGACAGTCATGTTTCACTTGAAATGATAAATGAACATAGTAAGAGATGACTTAGGTATCCCCATGAAATAATTATAAAGTTATGTGATCCATTATAAGCATATTAAGATAAGCTATCTTCAAGTCTTTGGAAAACTCTCATGAAGAAAGAAATTATAGTGGTTATATATAGCCCAGTATGAGGCCATATTTAATCAGTTTGTATAGCACCATGATTGAAACACACACACACACGTAAATGCACATCTATGTATTTATATACATACACACATATAAATTAGAATATATCAAGTATCTGTTATATATATATATACACGCATGTGAGTATATAGGCATATATACATATATACATGCGTGTGTGTGTGTGTGTGTATGTGTATGTGTTTTCCATGCTCAGAAGATTCTTGGGTTTTTTAATCCCCAAACTGCTATGTGGGGAAAAGAATATCTCCCTGAGGAATCAGTATCTTGAAGATTCCGAGCTGACTCTTCCAACCTCCAGTGGAGGGTGTCTTGCCAGGGGAAACTGGATCTCTGTTTTCCCAGTCACAGTTGCAGAATGCCTCATCTGTGAAGTATGGTTAATATGTTTCTGTTATGAAGGTGAAAGACCTATAAACTCAAGAAACCTCAGGCATAAGGGGTTACTAAAATCTTTCATGTAAGCAACAGAAACATAATTATCGCTCTTCAAAGGTGTGATTGGATTTATTTTTATTTCATTGTGAAAGTAGTGTGTAAAAAGAGTGAAATAATATGAGACACAAATTAACCTCACTAACAGGGATGGAAAAATCAGCAGGGATGAATTAAATGCTATTATAAATTGAACTCGAATCTCTTTTCAGTGTTTGGGTAAGTTTTGTTTAATATTTGTTTCATTTTTAAACAATCAACTCTCAGGCTTCTGCTGCTTGAAAAGTTTAAATACAGTAAGATAGCTTTTATGGCATGGTAGACATGTCAGAACAAGGAAGTATTAGAAGTGACAGGAGAAATGATCTGCCTTCTTATACATTTTAGTTTCGATTTCTAAACTTTCTATCACCTATATCTTTTCAAAGTATTTAATTTCCCTTTTTTCCTTCTGAGTTGACATGTTGCTCTCTTATTTTCTTCATAGCTTGTTCAGATGTTCCCCCCTGTTTCTGGTCCTGTGCAATTAACACTTGCGCAAGGCCACGTATGGTACTCTGCAGTTTTTATATCCATGAATAGAATAAAAATCTCTGTCTGCTCTTTCAAGCCCTGAGAGTTTACACTTGATTTTAGGGCTTGACAGTCACCTTTTAGCAATTCTGTTTTCTAAAGTTAATGCCAAACAAAGATCAAGTCTAGAGTAGAATTAGCGATATATGCTATATAGATTCCAAGGCAAATAAAAGCAATTTAAGGAATATTTTCTTTAGGGGAGTATCAAAAATATTTCATTAATGGGATATTCACGATCTTTTTAAAAAGTCCTGTACTATGATAATTATGTGAGATGATACAAAATTTATATTGCATTTATCTGTGATAGTATCTGTCTCCAATTTCTATCTCTATTTCTGTTTCTATTCTTGAAAAATGTGTTAGTACATAATGCCCTGGGATGTGAATTCAAACCAGTTCAATGACTACAATCATATTAACGAATCCAGGGTAAGAATTTGACTACCTCTGCAACCTATGTAGTACTGACATTTTCAAAGGGCTGAAATTCATGTCCAAACTAATGGAGCTGTGAAGAAAGATGCACACGTTTGTAGCCACAGGGTATGCTCTGTATTGTTGAATTAATGCTTAGGGTCATGGTACCTGGCTGCTTTTCTGTCATTAGTAAAGAGGATGAAAGACAATCGCTAAAGTGGATGTATTTTTGTGCTGTCTCTGTTTTTCCTAAATAAATAAATAAATAAATAAATAAATAAATAAATAAATAAATAAATAAATAAATAAATTTCAGACCCTAAGGATTGAAAACTCCTAAATACTCTAAAGCTTTCAGTGGAAACCAAAGGTAGAAAATAAAGGTGCAGCTTCTAAGACTGAGTTGGTGATTAAGAGAAGTCATGCGTGTTTGTATTTTGATCTGTAGTTTTGCAGATTGTCCAGCCGTTGATGGCATCTTTAGGGAGATGTGTTTAACTGGTAGCTTGCGTTTCATAAAGAAATACCACAATACATATCCTTTGTCCTTGGACTACCTGTGTGAAGTAACTGACCAGTGCATTATGCACTTTAAGCTTCCTTTGTTACCCTCTGTGCCTCCTTGCTCGGCCTGCAGCTACCTCATCAGACGGCGCAGTTGCTGTGATGCTCCTTACCCCTAGCACGTCCAGTACATACACTGGAATTTGTCCAACTGCCTCTTTGCCCTTCCTGCCCACGCTTGAAGTTTGATCCAGGTTTTCTCCTCTCCCAGACAATGCCTTGCTTATTCTCCTGACCATAGGATCCTCTGTCCATTTTTGGCAACAGCTGCACACACTCTCCATACTTGTGGGAGGAAATGAGAGCAGATGACCCCCAGTTTATACAAGAGCACTATGTGCAAAGTATGAGATGTTTCCCTGACCGACCAGATGTGTGTACAACACGGATGCCCCAAAGAAAGGAAAAATTCTGTGGTGGTTTTTTTTTTTTTTTTTGAAATTTGGGAAAACAGAGCAATCTGACATATCTCAGTGCTCCTCTGAAGGGAATATAGGCAATAAGAACTGAAGCTCTGACTGATCCCTGAGAATTGAACAAAATAATGAGAGCTAAGTCACAGAAGGATCTCAACAAGAAGCCGGGCTAAACTGGGAGATACCCCAGGAGTCCTTACAGATTTATGGTGCCCATCTTATCAGATCAGAATTAGGGAGCTTCTGAGAAATTGCCTTGAAATATTCATTTGTAAATGGGAAGAAAACTTGGACAGAGAAATATAAGATGTTAGCAGGAAGTCTTCTGAGTATGATTAGTAGAGATGAGATTTCCCAGGGGAGAAATGCTCCTTTTAGTTCCTGAGGCATGACCATGCACCGATTCAGTTTTTCAAATTAGGCACCCAGATTTTTGTAATGTGATTGGGGATGTGGTCTTGTTCCGCAGTTATGTGCCAGCACCGTGCTGGTACCAGAACCTTCCCTGATCCCAGTGTTCACAATAGCTCTGTAAGTGGGATATTACTCTCACTGTTGGAACGAGCTTCAGAAGAAGTGAGTATGTTTCTGGTGGGGTTACTCAGTTCCACCGTGAAGGTGAGATCAGGCTGCTAGCACGGTCCACCAGAACTCATTTTAACACAACGTATGTGACGAGTACTGTGGGCCAAGCTTCTCTGTGGTTTTATTTTGTTTTGACCTGCAAAGTTATGTAGTAGGTAAAATATCTCGACTCTAACTTTGTAATTAAAACCTTGCAAGTTTTATGACTTAAAACATTATTATTATTTTTTTTTCTTACAAATCAGTAACTTTGAATTCAAAAGTAAAGGATGTTATAAAAGAATATAGCAAGTAGCGTCCTTATTTGCTATTTATGGATGAGCAAGATACCATAGCAGAGCAATGAGGCCACTGTGTTCTGATACAATGGGTTCAATATGAATTTTACTTCTGGTTAACTATATCTTAGCTATTTTTACCTCTTTATCTCATCCCTCTAACTGATTTTTTTTTTTTTCTTGACAGAGGAAGACACAGCGAGAGAGGGAACACAAGCAGGGGGAGTGCGGGAGGGAGAAGCAGGCTTTTCCCGCTGAGCAGGGAGCCCGACGCGGGGCTCGATCCCAGGACCCTGGGATCATGACCTGAGCTGAAGGCAGACGCTTAACCAACTGAGCCACCCAGGCGCCACTCATCCCTCTAACTGAAATGGAGGTGCTTGTACAAATCCTGGGCTCTGAAAGCTGGAGATTGGCGGGTGGGTGTGCTCTGTGATTTTCTCCATCTCTGTGAGTGTGTGGGCCTAGTTCCCAGCCTGGAGCTGCTCAGCTTAGGTTCAGTGAGGTTTTCCTCTTGACTTCACATAAAACACCAGATGTGAGCTGCTTGAATTAAAGTGGGTTAGAAGTAGAGAAAGACAGAAATAATATCAGCCAAATCACATCCTTTTCTCAAGTCTTTGAATTCGTTCTGTGTGTTTTATGTTTTTGGCATTGGTATATCTCTTTCCATTCAAATGATTAGAGGGTGCCTCACTGCTGAGGCGTTGGACGGTTGGCTTTACTTTCCTTCTGCTATTCTTGGAGAAAAGAAAATCCTGACTGTTGGCCCCTTTGATACTCTTTCTGAATTTTTGGCTACTTCAGGAATAGAATAACTAAGCACATTGAGCCTTTCCTCTTGCTCCTGCCTGTGCAGGTGCTCCCTAATCTCTGTGAGGTATGCAAATGCTGTAGGTGATTATTCCTCTCACCCTGTGAGTCACCTGGGGCAATGTTAGGTTTCTGAGATTTGTTTGTTTTGGAACAGAATAATGATGCACACAAGTGCACTAGACCCTGTATTTCTTTTCTTTTTTTTTTTTTTAAAGATTTTATTTATTTGAGAGAGTGAGAATGAGAGAGAGAGAGAGAGAGAGCACATGAGAGGGGGAAGGGTCAGAGGGAGAAGCAGACTCCCTGCTGAGCAGGGAGCCCGATGTGGGACTCGATCCCAGGACTCCAGGATCATGACCTGAGCTGAAGGCAGTCGCTTAACCGACTGAGCCACCCAGGCGCCCTAGACCCTGTATTTCTGAAAGGGGTGGCAGCTTGAGCATGGAAAGGATGGCTGTTTTCCTTGCCCCCTTTGCAAGCCCAGTGGAGCCTCCTATGAAATCTTTGCTCTGCCTGATGGGGGTGCTCAGGTGAGGGGGGGCATGTAGGGAGAGATGGCTTTGGCTGTGCTCTCTCAAGAATCTTACATCTCATCTCCTTTATTTACTTGATTAGGAGGCATGCTACCTATCTTTTCAACCCTGATTCTTTAAGAGGCTATCCATTTGATATTTCCATTTGCTTAATATTTTCTCACTTTACAACTGAGGTGCCATGGATAGATGGGAATATGAAATGAAGCAGAAATTTCAATGCTTCTATTTCATGAGATCAGAACTTCTAATCTGGGGGAAAAGAAAAAAATTGACCTTTAATAAGTCTTCCTGCCATGGACTGGGAGGTTTGTGTCTCCCCAATTTCGTATGTTGAATCCTAATGCCTGATGTGATGGTGGTTGAGATGTAGGGCCTTTGGGAGGTGATCAGGTTGTGGGGGTGTAGCCTTCATGCATTGGATTAGTGGCCTTATAAATGGCCCGTGAGAGATCTACTGCACCTTCCACCATGTGAGGACACCGTGAAAAGAAAGCCCTCTAGCAAGTGGGTCCTCACTAGATGGGGGATCTGCCTGAATCTGCCAGTACCTTGATCTTCATCTTCTCAGCCTCCACAAGTGTGAGAAATAAATGTTTATTGTTTAAACCAGCTGGTATATGATGTTTTTGTTAGAATAGCTCAAACAAATTAAGGCACTTCCTTACCTGGGGAGACTAAAGTTTTTTTTTTGTTTTGTTTTGTTTTGTTTTGTTTTACAGAGAGAGAGAGAGAGAGAGAGAGAGAGCATGAGCAGGGAGAGAGGCAGAGGGAGAGGGAGAAGCAGGCTCCCCGCTGAGCCAGGAGCCCGATGTGGGGCTCGATCCCAGGACCCCAGGACCACGACCCTAGCCGAAGGCAGACGCTCAATCATCTGAGCCACCCAGGTGCCCCCCCCCTTTTTTTTTTTTTTTTTTATAGTTGTAACTATTCCAGGCCACTAAGGAATCACAATTTAGCCCACTTGCTGGGCGAAGCACAAAGATTTATAACACTAACTAATCATTGTAATTAAAAAATTACTTTGAATTTGGAAAATACTTTTCAAATTATAAAAAAATCTCATAAACATTTTCTCATTTTATACATGGGCATGCGTACAGATATATAAATATGAACATATCTGCATGGCAATGGCTCCCAGGGGAACACAGCATACCTTGAAAGTAGAATCCATTAGGATGCTTGGAAATCTAAGTGGCTGTCAAAGAAGTTGGCTGGGTTGACTAGTGGAATGTATCTCAAATACCAAATCTTTCCCTAGATAAACACCTATAACTCCCATTACTCCTGGTATTTTAATGTAACCAAGGGTAAGAATTTTGGGAAGGAACTTTGCCCAGAGGAAATGAAAAGTGATGATCAAGAAAATAAT
This sequence comes from Neomonachus schauinslandi, assembly GCF_002201575.2. Lineage (NCBI taxonomy): Eukaryota > Metazoa > Chordata > Mammalia > Carnivora > Phocidae > Neomonachus > Neomonachus schauinslandi. Next base: position 50,659,219 of record NC_058405.1, on the reverse strand, counting down.
CCAGCCCATTGAGAGTTGGGGATGAGTTGTTGAGGGCAGCCCTTGGCTCTGATTTCATGGATAAGAAGAATAAAATGCAGTTTGTGCTTATTTTCCTCCTTGGCAAGACAAATAAGACAGAAAGAAAATAGCTTTTGGACTAAAGCAGAATCTTAATAAAAGCCATGATAACAATAAATTGGAAGCAGAATTTAATTATTGTTTTTCTTTGCATGATTTGCTTTTTGCCTTCTTTGTAAACTTCCTAGGACTTAGTTTTGATTCTTCTTTTATCCTTCATCTGCTGATGTTATTTACATCCAGAATTGTGATATGTTTACCATATTATTAAAGTAGAACTGGATTTTAATTAAATATCAATTCAGGATCACAGCTTCAAGCTATTTGCCAGCACTGATGGTGATCAATAGAAGATGTTGAACAAAGAAGATAAACAGATTTTCTGAGTAGTCAAATATTTTTCATTTCCCTCTCTTCTTCCTTCTCCCGTTTCCCTGCTGTCCTGTTCCCCTCTCGACTAGTTCCCTCATTCCCCTTCTCCATCCTTCCACCTGCTTAATTTCTCATACGCTGCATATATTTAATTTCCTGTGTGCTTTTCACTCATTCTATAGCATGCATTCAAACACGGGGAACCGGAAATGTTGACTGCCAGATCATCACGTTTGCTAATTCACAAATCTACTCTCAGTTGCCAGTTCCTTTGGATTAGGCATCTTTGAAACAGTTTCTATTATATGCTTGTTTCAGAATTATAAAATGTTATTTGCTTGATTGTGTATTTATTTTACAACAATTAATTCACCCTGAGCTTTTATTTGGAAAAACCACTGCCTGCAAGAAGTAAACAGTTCTACGTATTCTAGAATATTATACCTAATTATCCCTTTATTTTTGTAATTGTACACCATTCCCTTCCAAGTTTAGCATTTTGGTTGATTTAACTCCTGCAGAAATTAAAGCTCTTTGTGAAAAATGTTTGTAGAAAAATTTAGGGTTGTGGATTCGAAAGAGCTATGCTGAATTGGACATATGCTTCATGGAATTAGATCTTTGCCTGTATATTATAACAAGGTCATGATGGATTTGTTGATATGCACTCATTTACTTCTTTTACTTATGCATTCATGTGCTTTTTGCAAAATTATCTGAATATAAAAAGAATTTAAAAGCAATTCAGTATCACGTATTGGCAGTAATCCACCATTCCATCAAGTAATGAATCTGATCACATTCACTTATAGCCTGAATGTATAAATTGCACAAAATTTAGTGAAATAGTAATTTACATTGTATATTCAGTGATATGAGAAATTTCTATATTGTCTTTCCCTTCCACATATAAACACATATGTATATGTATATGTATCACATGTGTATGATCATTATACTGCTAAAACGGTTCTGGATTTTTAATTTTCTTCTTAAGAACATGTGTCCTTTAAAGTCTCTCATATTTGTCCACTTTTACCTTTTTCTGACTGAACTTTCTTCTTCCTTCTCTTCTTTGTCCTTTGCTTGCTTAGGAAGATTATTCCTATATACCTTCACCTTTATACCAGTAATTTCCCAAGCGAATTGCCGACGAAATCTGTGTACCCCTGCTTAGGCTTGTTCTTTTGACTTCTGGGCATATGAACTATCTCTTTAAGGAACTCACCATTTTACACATCCCTTGCTCTTCAGCTGGACACATGGCCTATGTTAATAATTTTTCCTTCAACAAACAATGAGCACTTGATCGTTGCCTTCATGATTTCTCCTCACTAGCCTGTGTCTGTCATTTTGCTCCACTACCACCCTGGAATATGGTGACTGATTCTCTCCCATCTTCCATCTCCTTCCTTTTCTCCTGGGAAGAATATTGGGAAGCATGTTACTATAATATTTTTATGGGTGTTGAAGAGAGGCTGCCCCATGATGCAGGGGGCAGTGCTGTGTGGTTGGTAGCTGATGTGCATGGATAGAGAGAAGTCATGAACTTTCTTGATAAGTAAACCTGTGACTTGCTGCAGTATACTTAGTGTATTGGCCAGTAGGGCTCAGGTATGTTTTAATGGTCTTTGGAATGAGTGGAAGTAGGAATGAAATACGTATGGGTAATATGAGAGATTCAGTTGAGATTTAACACCAGTGCTTTACTAATAGCCCAGTGACTATGTTCAGCAAAGAAAAATGGTGGAATTAAAAAGTTGAAATTGAGGAGTCATAGGAACAAAAGAAAAAAATCTTACTGAGGAAAGCAAAACCTGAAGAGTAGAAGACAAGAAAGAAAGGGCATACTGAGTGAGGCTGTTCAAAAATTAATTTAAAAAATAAATCATAGAAGATCACATTGGAAGTCTTGGAGACAATTTGTCTTGCTACTGTAACCTTTGGAATCATAACTAAATTATATAAAATATTTAAAAATCAATAAATAGGGCAAACCAGACAGAGGAGGGGTTGAATGGCAGAGGGGACTATGGAAGGCAAGTGGAATAGAGCCTTCAAACAATATTAATGAGACAGATGACCAAACAAAATAAATGGTCCAATTGCTCCCTAGAAGAGCTTTGGGGTAGAAGTTAATTTAACAAAACCTGTTGCTGTTTTTCACCTGTTCAAGGAACGGACCTTCTGCAATCCTAAACTTTCTCTGTCTAGCCATCTTGACAGTTTTTTCTCCCCTACACAGTTCTGGTGATGGAAAATTTCATAACCCTTGCAGATGCAGGATTCTATCGAACATTGATTAAACTTTAATCAAATCAAACAAATCAAATCAAATCAAATTTTCTCTTTCTAAAAATTTTTTTAGAATGGAAGAAGAGTTACCAATGAGAATGGTAAAATGCTGCTGAAATCTTTAGGGGAAATGTTCCTAGGTCACTCATTCACAGCAAGGGTTTGGTAACTTCAGTGTTCATTTGTTGCAGAAGTTTGCTGGTTCGGTTGATGGTCCACAATGGCCATGTAGGGTAGAATATTTCATGAACAAAACACAATTTGTTTATTTAATTATTTTTAAAGATTTTATTTACTTATTTGACAGAAAGAGACACAGTGAGAGAGGAAACACAAGCAGGGGGAGCGGGATGAGGAGAAGCAGGCTTCCCATGGAGCAGGGAGCCCAATGCGGGGCTCAATCCCAGGACCCTGGGATCATGACCTGAGCCGAAGGCAGACGCTTAACAACTGAACCACCCAGGTGCCCCCAAAATTTGTTTAAACACTATAGGTATATTGGCATATTTTTTTTTTTGTCAAAATTAGAAATGTCAATGGGTGAGAAGTAATCACCTTACGAAATGAGTCACCAAGTAGCAGGTTTATACTGCCATTTAGAGAAGAGCAGAAGTAGCTTTATATGTGTATCCCTCCACACACCCTCACCTCACAAACATTACACACACACACGCATACCTACGCACACATCCACGTTTCTGGGTATATAAATAGTCAGGTAGCTTTCCTCTAAACACAGAAAAGATAAACTTTCCAGGTAAGTGATGACTATTATTGGTTGACATTTAAGAGGGTTATGTTAGGGAAGGAAGTGTTTTGTCGAGTAGCTGATTGAGCCGTTTAGTGTGGCTGCTTAGAAAATTAATTTTGCTTTTTTTTTTTTTTTAACAGAACTGTTTCCTACGTGAGACACTTTCCCTCCCACCTCTCCTCTACAGCCTGTAGATTTAAGTGAAATTAATATTGGACAGACCATCAGTCATTATCTGTGGGCACTAGAAAACAGGTAAATCATGATATTATGAAGCTCGAAAAGTTATACATTAACTCCAGGTAAGCAGATGGTCAAACCCTTCTCAGATGATTATTAATTAAAATCCTTATGGAGTGTAGGTCTTTATTCAACCTGTCTAACTTATTTTCAGGCTGTATATAGAGGGAGGGTTGGGGTGGGAAAGGGAGAGAGAAGGGGAATATAAATAGTTAATTTGTAGTCATATAAGAAAAATAAAAATATTTTCAACTTTTCACACTTGAAATACTGTATCCTCAAGCAGAGTAATTGTCTTACTTTATTCAAAGGAAAATGAAGTAAAAGTTGGTACCTTAATATTCTAGATCCATATTGTGGATAAATTGGCATGTCAAATCTTTCCAAAATCAGGGTTATCCTCTTTACCAGTGAAATAACCCAAGGTAAAATATATGGTTTGATATTTCAGAGAAAATCTTATTATGAGCAACTTGGGATCACTGAGATTGAGAATATTTGGCTTTAAGTAAACATGTTTCTGCCTCACGTAGGAGATGAAATCACATGTGTGAGTTGGCTTGCCTTACTTGGGGGTTATTCCCATTTCAAAACACTATCCTTACAAGTCTGACTTGCTACTTGGAATGCCTATCCTCAGAGTCACTTTTTTCTTTTTTTAATTGAAACTCCAGAAGGCCCCTCTTTAAATACAAATATGAGTCCTGGGAGAACTGACTCATGAGTCCCCTGTATTGTCATAAAGAACACTAGCCAGGAGGATGAAAATGTCACACAAGTGCCAGAGAAAGGAATTTTGTCAGGCAGTGTGGTGGGTAACCAGAGTACTTCATTCATCCCTTAACACAACCCTATGGGTTCCTTTTATTCCCATTTTACAGACTACGAAAATGTGAGATTAAGTAATTTGCCTAGAATTATGCTGTCAGTAAATCTGTTCTTTTTCTTTCATATCTCTCTGCAATGAGTGCTATTTTTTTTTTTTAATAAGGATATGGCTAAAAGGAAAGCTTTGTTTGTTTTGAAATCTTATTAGCATACCAACCCCCTATGGAGAAAATTCACGCCCTTGAGATGGAACATTGGGTTCAAGCAGCCTATGTAGTTAGTATTTGGAGCTGCACTCTTTTTTTTTTTTTTTTTTTAAGATTTTATTTATTTGAGAGAGAGAGAGAGAGAGCTTGTCATAGCTGCTAAAGATGCTGCTCTTCATGAGGGCTCTTTTAGAATGTGAGGGGGTGGAGGCAAGGAGTGAAAGGTGACTGGGAGGTTAAGAGTCACAGGAGTTTACCTGAGAAGTGCAAAGTGTTCGTGGGAGGTTAATGGAGAACCCAAGTTCACCAGTGACGTTATGTCGTAAGAAGGATGAAGACAGACAAGCGGGACTCAAACTCATCAAGGCAGTGTGCTTCTGCTTTTGCTCTTGGAGAAGGAGCAGTTCCAGAAACAAAGTGGGGTTTACAGAGAATGTCGATGCAATAATAATTTTCATGTCCAAGGCGGTGGCAATTTTTTTGATAATTTGTGTTAAAAAGGAATTTGAGTTTCTCAAAAGGGAAGGCTGAGAGGATGACTTAATTACTATCTTCAAGTATATAAGGGATTGTTACAGTATTTAGAAGATGACAACCAGCTGTTCTCTGTCTCCAAAGAGGAAAACAAGAGAAAATGAATTTGCAAAGTGGCAAGGACTTAGACTGGAGACAAGAAAGAACTTGATTATTACGTATTTTCTTCACCACGTTGCTATTAAATGCTGAAGGAGGGAACTTGTGTGTCTGGGGGAGATCTGTTGGCTTTTTAGAGTGAGTGTCATCTGGTCAGTCCACTCCTTCCTCTGGGCCAAAGGTCTACAGTATTGAGGACACAGTTACTAGGAACACATTTGAGATGGCTTTGGCCCTACGTGACTTTATGATTTCTTCCTCTTTAATACCTAGAATATTGTTTAAGGGAAAAATGAAGGGGGGGAAATTGGAGGGGGAGACGAACCATGAGAGACTATGGACTCTGAGAAACAAACTGAGGGTTTCAGAGGGGAGGGGGATGGGGGATGGGTTAGCCTGGTGATGGGTATTAAAGAGGGCACGTTCTGCATGGAGCACTGGGTGTTACACGCAAACAATGAATCATGGAACACTACATCAAAAACTAATGATTTAATGTATGGTGATTAACATAACATAATAAAATAAAATAAAACAAAAAAAACCTAACTCCCAATAAAAATTAGTTTTTTTCAAATCTGATCATGACATTGATAATAGAATTTAATACTTACCTTTTTCTTCACTAAGATTTAGTTTCTCATTAAGACTCAATTGCAGAAAAATGCCGTAGGAGTCTTAAATTATCAGTGAACTTCCAAGTATGTCTATCCTGCTGCCTGGCCATCAATGATATGGGGTTATTATGTTGATAAAGAACATGCTTATGATATTAGGCCTCTTTTTTTTTGTTTTACTAGGGTTCCTGATGATTTTTAGGATAAGATTTTCTTTGTAAGTTGAAACTAACAGCTGTAATTCTTCTACCTAGAGAGGAAAAGATTCAGGAAGGTGTTTGATGATTCTGTCAGGGTGTTAAGTATTTTTAAGCCCTAATTGATAAACTATAATGTGATGCAAAATCACTTTGGGTGACTCTGTATAGACAAAGAGTAACTTTGGCACTCCAGGTAAAGTAACCAATCTGGATCTTTTTAAAGAAGGTAAGAATTTGAGACCGTGTCGAAATCAAAACACAGAATCTTTTGTTATCTTAAACTTACACTTTCTCTGTTCATTTTTTAATTCTTTCCTTTCTTCCTGGTTTAATAAAGTTATATAATATTTAAATACATATTGGCAATACAATTTAATATTTATATTTATATTTTAAATAGCGGGAGATATTCATAGGTAAACTCTTCCCTGATAACCTTTGGTCGAAAGATGGGTTTCCAGTTGTGGCTTAAGTTTTTGAAACCCTAAATGATGGTAGGAGTTTACTTCTTAGAGAGTAGGATTTGTGCCTTATTTAGCAGCTTTGTTTGCGCCATTAACCAAAAAACTTAAAAATTAAGGTATCATCTAGTTCACTACTACTGTTTACAGCTCTTTGTATATTACTATATATTTGAAGAGACGAGGCAATGCCATTTTATAAATATAGTGATGTTATTTATTTTGTCATAAGGAAACGTTCATTTCACTTGACACTATAAAATGGCCCTCCGTGCACATTGTGATGCTGATATGAATTGTTTACCTGTCTGCTAATAGCAATTAGATTTCTTGTTAATGACCAGTTTGTAATTGAATGCTGCTAGCTAGTCATTAAAACTCAAGAGATCAGAGGGAACAATTTCTCAGGCTTGTGGCATCTTGCTCCGGAGGCTTTAAAAACAGCTCCATGTATATATTTTTCCTTTTAAATTTGCTACTAGAGTGCAAAGGGAGTCAGTCATTGCTGTTTTGTTCACTATACATACTTCATTAAAATAAGTCCACTCCTTACAGAATTTCTAGTTTAAGAGAGCTAATGGCGATATCAGTCTATGGTATGTACTGAAAACAAGGAGGACACCCAAAATGTTTTAAAATTTAACTATACATACTTATACTGAAGTGCTCTAATGTCTGTTTTAAAATGGAACTCATTTAGGGTAGGGGACTTGACTTTGCCAACACTCTCTACCCTCTTTTCTTAGCAAATTTGATTTTTTATACTCTAAGATGGCATTTTGAAATTGTTGTTTTTCTCCTCAGTTTCTACCAGTTCCCTCCCCCTCACGATATACTTAAAGAGGAGATTGAGGCAATAAAGGAGATAAACCTCATCTTTTCATCTCTGAGTCCAGTGGTAGAATAGAGTAGGAAGACTGAGGGGATTCCCTCCTTGAAGGACACTGGAGAAATCACAATAAGAGATCCTTCATCCCAGTTTGAGGCTCGGAGGGCTCTGCTTTCTCCCATCCTTTGACCAGTGTTTGGGCAACTGGAACATACCAACAACTCTTATTAGGAATTATGCCCTGGCTCTCAAACACCTGAATTTAACCTACTTTGCTGTTACGCAAACTCTACATTTGGGGAACACAAGAGTACACTTGCTATTATATTTCATGAATGTTCTCTGAATGCATACACATGTGCACACACAAAATGCATGCATACACCTATAGGAACATCGTTCACAGGGCTTTTGAATTTCTCAGGGCATTAGGTGATGTTTTCAGAACCTGATGACAAAATTTCTCATTCTGCTCCAGTCAATAAAGCAATGAGTTTTCCTGAGTCTTCTCAAGGGCTGATTGCTAGGCAGAATAAATTCTTTAAAACTTTTTTGCCTTTTAACTTTATTAAATGCCTGACATTTAACAACATTAGCTGATGGCAGAAGATGAGTCCTGCTCCGTGTGCTGTATCCTGGAACATGATGCAAGACATAAAAAGAAATCTGGACGGAAATGTTGCCATTAGTTTGGAAGTTGCTGTTTAATCTGAGTTATTTTGGGGAGGAAAATGACTCACAGAAGCTAAGTGTTCCTACAGATTGTGATATTGTAGGAGGCTGGCATGGCTCTTCATTAATCTTATTTCAATTAGAACTCTTCACAGCCCGCAATTAGAATGTTGCTGCTGTGATGAATCCATACTGTACATGTAGCAGAGACTGTTTTCTAATGAAGAAAAACAGGCCACTTGGCATTTTAAAGACAAATTTCCATTTTGGGTAATTCAATAAATGCTTATGCTTCGCCTGTTCTCTCTACACTCTTAGAATCGTTCCCTCAAAGCTAGCGAAAGTTTTCGATTAATCCTAATCATGTCAAACATAACTGTCGTACATCTTCTAGAATGTGTCTTAACCGTGAGGGAATGCCCCCGTAACAATGTGACACTTCTCTGTAGGTTAGCCTAGGGCTCTGCAGCCTTGGTCTTAAAGGGCCAGATAGTAAGTATTGACGCTTGTGGGCGGCATGGTACGTGGCGTGACTGCTCAAATCTGCCACTGCAGCTCGAAAGCATAGACAGTAAGTAAACAACGGGGTGGTTTGTGTTTCCATACAGGTTTATTTACAAAAATAGGTATCTGGCCTGTGAGACATAGTTTTTGACATCCCCCTCCCACCGCACCCCTGTTTATCCATTTTCTGGAGCCTGGGGATCCGGAAAAGATGTTATCACTTTCAAATGTTCCACCTAAATTGTCTATGTTCTTTAGTCAAACTTATGCTTATAATACTGCTTTTAATACTTTTTAGTGCTTTTAATACTTCTATCTTCTGGGTGACTTGGGAGATTATGATTTTGTATTTTAATACATATTTTCTTTTTCTTTTAAAAATTTACTTTTTTTTTTTTTTTTTTTTAGAGAGAGAGTGGGGAGAGGAGCAGAGGGAGAGAGAGAAAATCTCAAGGAGACTCTGTGCTAAGCACAGAGCCTGACGCGGGGCTCCGTCTCACGACCGTGAGATCACGACCTGAGCCAAAATCAAGAGTCAGGGGCTTGGCCGACTGAGTCACCCAGGCGCCCTGATACATATATTGTTTTACATCTGCTTCCCACTGATGCAGTGAACCAAATTGGACAAATTGTCATCCTCATTTTCCTTTCATAATTTCCATCACTGCAGAATGACTTTTCGGAGGCATTAGAAATGTCAAGATGTGACAACATGAACATTATTTTTTCTTTCAAATATTCAAGTGATTGGCAACTATTTCCTGTGCCAAGCACCTTGGTAGGGATCCTAAAAGAAAATGTACATCTTTGTTCCTGAATAGAAACACAGCAATAGACTCTCAAAGACAGCATGGGCCAGAGATCGTGCATTCCAGGGTCTCATTTCAGACTTGCAACCTTTTTGAAGAGGCTAGACTTGCAGTCATTCAACAGTAAACATTATAGAGCTGTTATAAATAAGTATTAAATATTGAAGTGCATGTGCTAAGGACCATAAGGACGACTTCTCCATTGGCATTAAGCATCTGTGATACACCAGGCATGACGCTTTGTGCTGGGATAAAAGAGGACTAAAACAGCAGCTCCAAGGGGCAGACATGTATTTGAGGCAAGGAAGACAAAAGAGAAAAAGCTTAATACAGTCAGCACAGGGCAAGAAAGATTTGCTGGGGTGGCATTTGACCTGAGGCTTGCCGATCATACAGAGCGCATGAAGAGATGGGCCACGTAGAAAAGACAAGAAAAGCAGCTGCGAGTTAATCCTACCCTTACCCCGATGCAGTAACAAGAGTATTTTAGCCTCCCCACCCATGTAGTGAAATAAACAGTGGACTAGGATTTGTAAAGCTTTATGAACATGGAAAGTTTATGTTAGCTTTAACATCAACTCGAGTAGAGACAATAAGGAGTATTGGAGAGCATTAATTTCAGACTGAGGTAGAGCTAGAGATGTCCTGTTATTATCTCGTAGTTACTGTGTCCCTTCATGCAAGTTATCAAACCTCTGAGGGTCATTTTCTTCATTTGTGAAGGGGACTACTCATAACTATCACTTAGGCTGTTTTTATGTACAGATACCTACACAAGGGCTTCAAGATGGCCCAATGGCTGCAGTATTTCTAGCCATTGCACCCAGGCATGACAATGTCAAGAGGAAGAAGAAAGATAATAATCTCATATGGCTTGCTTTACAGGCAAGATGCTTTCCCAGAAGCATCTCACTGGGCTTTCTTTTATATCTCGTTGGTCAGAATTGATCACTTGCCCATCCCTGAACCAGTCATTGTTAGGGAGAGTCAGAGGGACCTTGGGCCACCCAGGCGAGGCGAAGGGGGAGTCGCAATCCCCTGAAGCACGTGGCTCTGTGGGAAGGGCTGGGGACTTGTACAAAACAGAATTTTGGTAAGGAAGAATGGGGAGTAGAACCAGTAGTGTCCTTGTCTTTTTGGGGATTAAAAGAGATCATGTTGAAAAGGGCATAGGCCAGCACTTAAATGATAGCTAAAACCATTGTTAATATTATCACTTCAACTCTTATAGATTCAGTTGTATTTTCTTAACCATAAAATGTTCTTTAAGTTTTCTTCTGCATTAATATTATATGCCAATTTTGCTTCTTTGTTTTTTATATGTGATCTTTCCTAAACTCAGTTTTATTGAAGCATAATTTAAATACATCAAATAATGTTTGAAAGACTTAGCAACATGAATCCATTCTTAACAACCACCACCCCAATAGAACATTTCTGTTACCCCAAAGAATTCCCTCATGTCACTTTCCAGCCCATTCTTGAACTTCGTATGAATGAAATTATTCAGTATGCTGCCATTTGTCTCTGGGTTTTTTCACTAAATATAGTGGTTCTTTGCTTCATCCATGTTGTTGTTTATATTAGTAATCATCTCTTTTAATTACCGAGGAGTATTCTATTATATTGATATGTTATCAGTTCTTTATGTATGAGTTAATAGACATTTGGACTATTTCTGTTTTTTGTCTCTTGTGAATAAAGTATTTGTGTAGGTTTGTGTTCATCCATTTTTATAGAAATATACTATCATTTCTTTTTTATATACACCTAAAAGTGTGGTTACTGGCCCATAACTGAAGCTTGATAAGAAACTACCAAACCGTTTTCCAAAGTGATTGTACCATTGTATATTTCCATGAACAATGAGTAAGAAAGACAGTTCTTACACATCATCACCAGCCATTGGTATTATCTGTCTTTTTGTCATTTGAGTGGGTGCGAAGTGAAATCTCATTGTGGTTTTAATTTGCATTTCTCTGAAGACGAATGATGTCCATCCCCTTTCATATGCTTGTTGGATATTCATTTATCCTCTTTTGTGAAGTGTCTTTTCAAGCCTTTGCCCATTTATTTGTATTTTTCTTATTATTATCAATTTAATGCTGTCCTTTATATATTCTTGATACAAGTCCTTTCTCAGATGTCTATATTTATTCCCTGTCTGTGGCTTTTGTTTGTTTGTTTGTTTTCTTTCTGGGTGCTTTTGATGAGCTGAAGTTTTTAACTTGAGGAATTCTTATTTATACGTACTTTTTCTGTTTACTCAGTATTTTTTGTATCTATCACAAGGTTGCTGTCCTAATCTTCTGTTAAGGAATTTTTATCACTTCTTTCTTCCAACTTCTTTGTTATTCGTGTTTTCTATTTCTTGAGACAGTTTTAGAAATTGTTTTCCAGAAAAATATCTTTTTATTGAAGATTCTATATGTTAATTTATACATGTGCCCACAAATGTAATTTGTCTTAATACAGAAGTATAATTGTGTACGTGCATTTTAAGAAGATGCCATCTATTTTTTTTCTTTCCTGTTCCCTCTCCCTACAGCAGCATTCCTACATGAATATACCCCATATTAACAATCTAATAGTTATCCATCCATCTGCCCATCCGTCCGTCCATTCATCCATCCATCCATCCAACTACTGTTGAATAGCATTCTTTCCTTCTAACAGATGGATTGTATCTTGATGGAGGATATTTGAGCTGCTGTCTTAATTTCTACTTGATACTCCATTCTTTTTCTAGGTACCAGTATTGTAGGGGAGCAATCTGATGCCATTCTAATACTTCTGTGCCATTTCTCTCATTTATTTACTTTTATACTTTCATTTTTCTCTGATGACGTTTGCTTCCTCTTTTTGTCATTAGTGATTTGGAAGCCAAGCAACTTCTTTTTTCTCTATTTTTTATTACCTTTAAGTGCAAAACTTTTCTGAATTTGGATTTTTCTAATTGTAATTGGCAAATGACTATTTTACGTATGCAGTGTAAGGTAGAAAATTTATATACTTTCTTCTCCTCTTCTTATGGCCTACCACTTAATTTTTTGTAGGTAAGTTTGTTTAGTTTTTCCTATTTTTATGGTTATTGGCTTTTTTTTAAAGCCTTAGAATTCAAATATTTTGCCAAGATAGACCTAGAAAGGGGTATTCTATCTTGAATTCGTCAAGGAAAAATTCTTTTCAACTTGCAAATTCAATTCTTTATTTTACTGGTAGATTTTTTTGTACTATTTACATGTTCATTGCTTCTTGCTTCTCTTCTGAAATTCATTGTAATGTGTACTTTATCTCCTGGATCTGTCCTCCAAGCCTTTCTCACATCATTTTCTTTTTAAAGATTTTATTTATTTATTTGACACAGAGAGAGAGACAGTGAGAGAGGGAACACAAGCAGGGGGAGTGGGAGAGGGAGAAGCAGGCTTCCTGCTGAGCAGGGAGCCCGACGTGGGGCTCGATCCCAGGACCCTGGGATCATGACCTGAGCCAAAGGCAGACGACTGAGCCTCCCAGGTGCCCTCACATCACTTTTATTACCAGCATTTTCCCCTCAGTTCTTTTAAGCTATTTTTTGGAACTTGATTTTTGTTCCCTAACTCGTGTGTGTGTCTGTATGTGTGTGTGTGTGTTTGTGAGTGTGTGTGTGTATGTATGCTTTGAAGGGTGGGTGGTATGGAGATATTCTTTTTGTGTAGACAGCCTCAAGCTTACTCTGCCCCTTACTGGCACTTCAGTGGAATATTTCCCACTTCTTGTTTTTTTAAAGATTTTATTTATTTATTTATTTATTTATTTATTTATTTATTTATTTATTTAAGAACGAGAGAGAGAGAGCATGAGCAGAGGGAGGGACAGAGAGGGAGAGAGAAGGAAGGCTCCAAGCTGAGTGCGGAGTCCCATGTGGGGCTCCATCTCATGACCCTGAGATCATGACTGGAGTTGAAACCAAGAGTCAGATGCTTAACCATCTGAGCCACCAGTTGCCCCATGAATATTTCCCACTTCTGTGATTATGCACACAGAACCTTACATTCTAACGGTAGCCAGTAACATTTCTTGATTGGCAACTTAGTGTGTATTGGCCTAATAATCTTGTTAAATAATTTTCTTATGTCTTTTAAATACTCTCCTACCCAAATGACTCTTTAAGTCATAACACATCAACTTCAATAAAAAGAAATTTAACTACAAAGGAAAATTCTCAAACGCCCATAGCACCAGTTTCCATATTATTTGTGTATCCTTCTTGGTGGTCAGCACATCAGCTTCAGTTATGAGTCATTCTATGTGAATATTAAAATACTGAAGTTCATTTTTACTCTAAGTGCTTTAGTGTCACTGGGTTTTATGACCACAACATGTTATGTGAAGTGGGTCATGTTCCTTCTCTCTTTAATAGAGGGTCAGGATATTCTTGGGAGGTTGGATGACTAACCTAAAGTCATACATCAGTTAAAAAAGGAGTTCCATTTAGAACTCACAGTTTCCTGATAGTCACTGCTTGGCGTTCATGCAGAATTTTAAAGTAGCTCTTAAATATGGATGACATATTCTTAGCTTGCCATGCTGTGCTGCTTGTCCTGAGTCTTCATCCATCTCAATCTCTTGCATGCCTGATGTCCTCTCATTCCTTGTCTAAGTTCCAGTTTAAAAGTGTAAGTAAAAAATGCATTGTACATATTGGACAGAATACATGATCAGATTTGAGTAAGTATCCTAACTAAGAGAAACAAACTTTTTTCTTTTCATGTTGGGGGTCTGGTAATATTTAGCCATATTCAGTTTTGGGGATACTGAATCACTAATAGTTTGTTGTTTGTTTTGAATATTTGCTCCCACACATTGTACTGTGAATACTTCCTCATTATTTATTTGTGACTAGAGTCATCAATTGACTTATGTTTTTAGAATTTTAATTGGCAAGTGATGTTCCCATACATTTTAAAGCTATTTTCTATGGTGAACCAATAAATTTAGTTTTAATTGACACAAATAAACAAAGCACATTTCTAATCTTACAGAGAATTTATATCCCACACCATTTAGATATGATGTGTTCATAGCCCAGATTCCTGTAACCACTGACATTTTTCCCTATGTTAGTAACTATTAGTGGTATATTTAAGAAGTAGCACATTGAGCAAAAGATTCCATAAGTTGTAAACAGGAGCTCATAAGACCTTATATGTTGTAAGGACCTTATACATTGTAAAGAAACCTGCCCTATTGGGTGATAGAATCTGGCTGTAGATTGTAGTGATTGTTTGAATTTCAGAAGGAAATTATTCAACAGCTCCAAGATCTTAGGGTCTATTATCAGTGGGAGTGGATAACTAAAATGTGGTAGACATTTACTAAGTAACACTAGGCAATGGTTAGAAGCAATGAATTGGATGTACGTGGAGCACATGCTCTGTTCTTAAAAGGTAGATTTTAGGAAGAGAAGTAAGAACTTGAACTGTATCCATACCATTTAGGGAACTTAAAAACACATTCATGCACACTGAAGCACATGTACAATGAGCAAAGGAAATGTACATATTCAAGATCATATATTGGTCACATTTGAATGAGTTCCTGTGTGGAGGATGGGAAATGGAGAATAAAGGGAAAACATCTTTTAAAAAATTAAGAGAATATCAGTTAAAGGTATTATATGGACTAAGATGACAGTGTACCAGTAGCTGAGGATTATGAGAATTAGGATGAACTCAACCCTCTTCATGAGTCTACGGAAATTGTATATACAGTGTTGCCCTGCTGGGAAGACTACTGACCGGAGAGTCAGGAAACTTGATCCTAGCGTATGTTCTGCCATATCTGCCTTGCTGTCAGCTAGCAATACAGAGTTGACCAAGCCACATCAAGTTGTGGACCTGAATTTCCTTCTCTGTAAGTTCAGTGTTTGAAAATATGCTCCACAAGGTTTCTTCTAGCTTTAAGCTTTGATATATATACGTTCATTTATTCGCACATACAGTGGGGGGTACACACATATGTATGATTACTAGAAGTGATGTACTTAATTATAATGAAAAACTTGTTGGACTGAAGCCCGGTCCTCTCTTGGTCAGTATTAGCAAAAGGGCTTTCCTACGCTGTATCCTACAGAAATCCTGCTGATGTTACATTTTGGTGGCGATCCTGTGAAGGCAGTAGAACCAGTGTTGTTGAGGTAAATTATGGTTATGCCTAAGGATCGTGCACTTCTCATCTAAGCCTTGGATGGAGCCAAGGGCTGGATTAGAACATAAGGAATTGTTCACCATCCCAAATATGCTGTCGGAACAGATTTGCCTCCTGGATGCCTTCCTGGTGTCTTGCTGCTCACTTCTGTCACTCATGCCTGGTGTCAGACTCTGGCTTTTCTTTGCCTGCCTGGCACTTCGATTTGCTGCTGCCGTTGCCTCTGTGTGGTTTTGGCATTGTGGGATGCTTCACTGACATATTTGGTGGTGGTTGGTTGCAGCCGTCTACTCCCTAAAAGCTTCTATTAAAAAAGGGCCAGACCCTAATCTAGTTCCTTGTAATCCTTTCCTGCTACCACCCTACCTCATTTCATTTTGGCATTCTGGCCTCTCTTGGGTTATGGGGTTTATGATAGGCACTTGGTAAGAACGATGAAAGTCTCCCGTTTTAGTCTAGATCTTGGATTGAACTAAGTTACACCAACAATTCACATTTTTATGTTTCCACAGCACCAATGTCTTTACTTTTTTTGGTAGAAGAAAAACATGTTGGATATATAGCTGGTACTAGATCTAAATAAGTCTTTTTAGATAAGACTTTCTCATGCTCACATTTTCTTATAATTTTGAAGGGCTTTAAATACTTATGCCATGACAACTTTGAATAAAATCTTGGGGAGTTTTTCTTTCCTTCTTGACAGCTTTTTCGTGAAAAATCTGTTCTCCCCGTTATCAGAAGACTTCTGATTTTAGCAACACAGAAGACTCATTTAACATAGCCCTCTTCCTAGTAGCAATAAAAATCTAAATGCATATGAACAGAATGGAACATATACAGAATTTAGATATGTAAACATTGAGCTTGAAAATAAGAAAAGGAAAACCCAAATGCCCACACCAGTGATTAAAGCCAGAGCAGTGAGCATCCCAGCTGATGTCACAGCAAACTGGGACCTAACACTCCTGGTTATAGGAGCTCAGGGGCTGAGTTTCTAACAACCATATAGGGACAGGAGGAAGGAGCCTTGGCTTATATAAGATGTGGAGCTTGAATTAAGACTCTTGCATAAGGCTGGTTCCTGGAAGTGCTGCCTGCTCAGTGAGAGTCTCTGTACTCTTCCTGAAGCTCTGGAGGTGGGGTGAAGTTTCCCATGAACTAACAAAGGCACCAGTAGTGCCATGTTTGGATTATGTGACCAAATTTATATTTTGGCATGATGTGGAATTCCCCAAGCCAGGAAATTTATTATAAAAATTAGTCCCTTGGGGTTCCTGGGTGGTGCTGTCATTTGGGCATCCGACTCTTGGTTTTGGCTCAGGTGGTGATCTCAGGGTCATGAGATTGAGCCCTGCATCGGTGTTGGGCTCCATGCTCAGCGGGGAGTCTGCTTAAGGTTATCCTTCTCTCCCCCTCTCTGCCCCTCCCCGCTGTATGCTCTCTCTCTCCCTCTAAAGTAAATAAATAAATCTTAGGACAAAAAAATTAATCCCATATTGGTAAAAGCCATGAATCTCCCTTGAGAAGCAAATGCATCACTCCTCTGTCAGGACTTTTCTACAACCCAGGCTATACAGAACTCCTAGAGTTAAAACAATCCCTGGTAAAAGTTATAAACCATAAGAGACGTAATCCACTGTAGAGATCCAGAAGTTACCTACTAAGAACTTGGGTAAAAAAAATCTGAAGGACATTATAAAATACACATGTTTAAAATGACTTAAGGAATAAAGAAGGACTAGAAACCAAAATAAAACAACAAAATACAGTGAGGTTTAAAAGGTAGAAAAGGCTAAAGGGGGAAGGAAGTTTCTGAGCCCTCATATATTAAAATATTTTATATTCTCTCAGGAGTTGTCATGTCCTGCATGTATTCATGTTTCTATTATAACTATATATATATACCTATAATTGAATATAGTTAATATACTTATAATTTAATATAGTTAATAATTACATAACTGTAACTATATATATATCATCTCACATGGGGTCAAACCTATTCTAACAAATGCCATTAAAACCAAATCCATGGGGCACCTGGGTGGCTCAGTCAGTTAAGCATCTGACTCTTGATTTTGGCTTAGGTCATGATCTCAGGTGCTGGGATCCAGCCTTGTGTCAGGCTCCACACTCAGTGGGGAGTCTGCTTTTCTTCTTTTCCCTCTCCCTCTGCCCCCCTGTGCCCCCCCTTTCAAAAATAAATAACTCTTTAAAAAAATCTTAAAAAAACCCCGAAATTCATAATAGAAAAAAAAATTCAATCCTATCCAATGATGACCAGTTTTTAGAAATTCTCATTATAAAGGTTGTTACTTGTAGTTATGAAAAGTTTTTTAGAGTAGTCCAATCTTTTCAAAGATCCAGGTGTTCTACATCGATTTCTCTTGAGTAAATAAGTTTCACTAAAAGTAGTGTTTAGTCATAGGCTATGTATTTACATTCTCTAATACTACAACATAATAAAGTATTCACCTCCTTGCAGATTTGAAGTATACAATGTTTTAAGATAAACTATCATGGACAAGAAAAATTTTTTAAAACCCCCTCAACTAAAGCACTGCCTTTAATGGTCTTTTAGTGAGTGTTCTCGTATTTTATTTCACATTCAACTCTTTCATTCTAAATTCAGTGCTGTGATTACTACTTGTCTCAGTTGAATTTCAATGCTAGCCTTTCCAATTATTTCCTAAATGCTCAATTCCTTACTTATGTGCAGTAAATTTTTCATACCTTACAGAATTCCAATCAACATTCCTCAGGGCACTTTGCATTCTTTCAAAGTCTTCAAAGTCTTCTTTCCCAAAATCAGAAATGCTTGCATTCTTTCTCTTCATAAGCAGCATACTCTCTTGAGCATTTCAAATCAAATAATGAGTTGATAACTAGATTTGAGATGCTCCCCGGCTTCAATCTGATTTATCATACTTGGCTGAATTTTTAGGAAAGGTTCCAGGAGAAAAAATAAATAAAAAGCAAAACCCCCAAAAACTTTTCTCCATAAAGACTAGGCAAAGAAACTCTTAGGAGCAAAAACCAATGTGACTTGAGGACAGAACTTTTATTCTTTTCTGTAATTAAATTGCCATTATCCCAATCGATATCTGTGTAATTAAAATCTTTCGAGGTCGATATTCCAGCCCGTCCATGGTTGTTCACTGTTAGCCTTAAGAAAAGTTATTCTCTTCAGCTTCTCAACTCTACAGGTTGTTTGTACATAAAAAAGTGTTATTTTCAAGATCCGGTGGATCCCAGCTTTTAAGGGAGAAAAAGAGATGGAGAATGAGAGTGAGGGAGGAAGGCAGGCAGGGAAGAGGAGGGAGAGGGAAGGTGGGTGGAGGAGGAGACAGAGAGGGAGGGAGAGAGATTTTTAATATTGCAATTAATAGACTGGTTTTGACCACTGATTACATTCCTGGATACTTGTTTGATTCACTACATACTTTTTTCTGAGTAAACATGAAAAAGAAGATTGGTTAAATCTATAAGGCATTTCATACATCGCATTTATAATATGTTAAAAAACATCAATATGCAAGGGTGTGTTCAGGGCTAGGGAAGTGAAACTAACATAAAGAAAATAAATCTAATTCCTGCCTTTAAGAAACTTCAGTTCTTGACTAATATCAAGATAAAGTATCAATAGATGAAGCAAAACAGTACACCAATTGATTGATCAGGATGTCACACAACAGAATTAGTATGGGTTACATTTTTCCTTGCTATTTAAGGACTTGTTTATTTAAACCTCTGTTTTGGCTTTGTATGTCACATAACCCTTCTTGGTTTATAGTCGGAAGACACCAGCTTGTGGCCTGAGGTTTATCTATATCTATATCTATATCTATATCTATATCTATATCTATATCTATATCTATATCTATATCTATCTGTATCTGTATCTGTATCTATATCTATATCTATATCATCTATATCTATATCTCTATCTATACCTGGAGGTATATATATCTATATATAGATAGATACCCAGAAACCAAAGCCAGTGGTTCTGTGTGACCACAGTAGAGAATCATTGTTGTATTATTTGAAGTTTTATCTGCTGTTTTACATTTCCAGTGGCCTAAACATGAAACGAGATTGTTTCTTTCTAGTGCTATTTTCTTCTGGATTTTAATTTTGAAGCACCAATCTGGAACATAAAATATGCTGATTAATATTTACTGAGACTGGAAAAACATGCCACCTTACATGATCCAGGATCTGGTCACGGTTTGGTAGTTCAGAGCCTCATTCGGTTTTGTCTTTGTGCCCAGAGATGTCTAGGCTCAAGGGAAATGATTCTGGTGGTTGAAACTTATGGCAACTCATGGTATTTGTTAGTTTACAATGTGAAGTGTAAAATGAAACAGAACTTCCAAACAGAAGGGAAAGCATGTGTCCATGGGTCAGTAAATCCTTTCCCCAGGATGAAAGCCTACCTAGGAAGTCAAGTTATGGTCAAAAGGCTGTTTTGTGAGCCTGGTATCAGAACAAAGAAAGTTAGGTCAATTGTTACAACTGTTGAGTTGACTGACCAGAACATGAGTTCAACTCCTCGGGGCGTCCTTAGACACCTCTCTCACTGCAACCCCAAGCCCTGCCTGGCATGGATGTTTGGGTGGGGGTTTTTCCCACTCCCCCTTGGGTTTACAGTTGCTGATGCTCATTAGCATTGAACCCCCTCAGCACATGGCACATCTCATCCATTAGGGGTACAATTTTACTTGTTTAATTTCAGATATAGAATCTACCTTTAAATTTGGTAGGTATCTTACCATAAACTTCTGTATGCTAAAATACTATGAATTAACTTTTCATGAATGACTATCTTTCATGCTCTACTGAAATGGTAGTTCCTTAAGGGTAAAAATATAGCATATTATAAAATCTTTGTAATTCTCTTTGGTGGTCACACCATAACCTTGCTATTGGGACAGAACTCTGCACATGGGGAAAGGAGCATTTCCTGAGCAATTGCTGTGGACTGCTACCTTATTTCATTCATATATAATCTTATATGTAAATACATACTACTTTGTGATATTATGATCCTCATTTTATAAATAAGGAAATTAAAGCTGAGAGAAATTAAATACATTGTTCAAGTCTGCAGCTAGTACATTGACAGAGCCAGAATTTAAATCTCTGATTCTTTGACTTCTAATCCTATGTGCGTGTGTGTGTGTGTGTGTGTGTGTGTGTATGTGTATGTGTATGGTATGTAGGGTTGTGAGACAGATAACTTGCATTAGGTTGCCTTCTGATAAATATACTATGTTGCCTCATATAATATATGATCAATAAAGGTTTTTGATTTATGATCAAAAAGTAATATTTATCACTTAATCATTTTCTTACAGTGCCCACATATTTTCATTTGCTGTTTATAGAGGTTTGGGAAATGGGGTGGATTTTAATTGTTTTGATCATTTAATGTTTGGCAATGTGAGCACAATAGTGACTGCTCAATAAATATCTCACGTGGAAAGAAGGGAATTATAAGGGAACTTTGATTCTGTAGCTAGACTTAGGAGGTATAACTAGCTAAAGGACAGTCAGTCCTTCTCTGTTCTCTTTACTCAAAATGTGAATAATATAAAATCATATTTAATATAAAGTTATTGCTACCTATGTGGAAAGGATCTAGAGAAAGGATTTGCTATTTAAAGTGATTCATGGCAAATGTATTAGAAAAATAGGAAACACTTTATTATCAAAACACACACACATGCGCACGCACACATGAAGCAACCCTTGGGTAGAATGAAACTTTTTCCTTGTAAAGTCAGGAGGTGGATTTAGACACTTGTATCACTCCGGGCAGTTTCAAATCAGGCAACCCAGAAAGCACAAGTTGAGAATCTTTGGACTGGCAGCGGACCCACTGTGCGTGAGATGTGCTGTAGCCTCGCAGCTCTACTAATCAGGGTGCTGAGAGCAGAGGGAAGCAGACCACAGGTTCTTCCATTGTACAGCAAAAGTGTTCTTAACGATTGGAGAGCAGTCTTAAAAAAACACTTCTCTTGCCAGCGTAGCTGACACCCGGGGGGAGCCTTTCCGCCTTCCCCTCGCACTCTAGCTGGAACGTTAGTGTAGATACCAGTGCACGGTCCCAGATGGAGCACGTGGTGGCTGGAGATTGCACGGAGGCCTCCTCCTACTCCATTTGATACTGCATTTCTTAGACCAGTGTCCACCATCCCCTCCCAAAGCCCCGCCTGCTGACCTTCAGCGGTCCTGTGAAATTCTCTTGGGATAATACACAATCCCTTATCTAATGAGATATTGATGCAATTCATTCATATGAGTTTTGCTAGTTCTCATTTGCAGTGATATTTTTACAGAGGTATGTGTTGCATAGATTGTGCCCATTACAGAGTTTTGTTTCTGCACACGATGAGGTGGCATCTTTATTACCTATATCCAATGTCCTTTTCTAGAGTCCTCTTTTGCCTTGGTGTTCTTAAGGCAGTTAATCGATTACTAAGGGTTGTTCTCAAAGTATTGTGGTCTAGTTCTTTAATTTTTTGTTCGTCTTCCTATTAGGCCTATTAAAGGTAATTTAAAAATATTCTGAGTTCTAGAGAGAATTGAAAAAAGTTGATTATAGATTTTGACTCTTCTTATGATTTGTCAAATTTTAATTAACATTACTCATATAATGCAAAATTCCAAACATCCCCCTCCCCCCCCACCAAGTGCTATCAAGTTGATCTTAGGTTTACTAGGAAGGGCCCATAAATTAGTATTCTTAATCCAGTGATTTGGGTATGTTTTATCCAGCTGTTATTGTTAAGGAACTTACAGAATTTAAGTTGGGAAAGAGCTAACATTTCTTGAGTGACTACTGTGTAGAGATTAGCGTGTCACATACATCACTTTGGTAAACAGACCCGGCTCTGGGAGGCAGATATTAATATTTCCATCTAGTAGACAAAGGCATGAGACTTGAGGCATGTTAGGCAGCTTGCCAGACTCTAAGAGCCTGACTCCAAGGCCGGTGCACCCTCGCACTATTTCTGTAAATATTTGTATATGTGCTTTCTAAACTTTATTTATAAAAATGAACATAGCACATATTCTCTAGAGATTGACGCTTTCTCTGATTTTGTCTTCATGTTCTATGAGTTTGTGACTTTAAAAAAAAATTTGAGAGAGAGAGAGAGAGAGAGCATGAGCAGTGGGGAGCAGCAGAGGGAGAAGCAGATTCCCTGTTCAGTGGGGAGCCCAACATAGGGCTGGATCCCAGGACCCTGAGTTCATGACCTGAGCTGAAGGCAGACACTTAACCGACTGAGCCACTCAGGCGCCTGAGTTTGTGACATTTTGATACACAGTTTGAACCTCTCATTCTTCTTCAATACGTTCATCACACATAATTACTATGAGATTGTCATTTCAATTATCTCCCATAAATTCTCTCCTTTGCATCCTGTTACTTATACTCCCCCCTCTCAGTTAGCATCTTCTCTGCACTCTTAATTCTAATGTGCACTTCCAGAAGCTTGCACTACTGGTTTTTAAGAATTTTTATCCCTGAGTTCGATATTCACCATGCCCCACATTACCCTCCTGATGGTACTCGTATTTTTTCCATTACATGGCCAGGAATGAGTATATTGAGAATAATATCAATAAAGATGTTTTGCTTTTTTGCAGGTGGTCTAAGTTCTGCTTAGATCATGCTGTCCTTAGATAAGGATTGCTGTTGCTGTAAGTCCTATAAGCATGAGCCTGAGAAGACATACCCAGTTTAATGTACTTGTGCCCTTAGTGGTTGGAACTCAAGGGGAAGTTGCCACTACCAACTTACATCAGCAAGATAGCTGCCATTTATTAGGCACTCCTAATGTGCCAGGCATTATACAGGCACTTTGTAAACATTTGTATCTTAAATATGTATCTGACCTGACATGTACAGCACTCAGAACAGTGTCTGCTAGTAAACTATACACAAATGTTTGCTTTTATAATTTGCATCATCATCACCATTGTCTCGTTTAAAGCCTTCAATGATCATTGGGCTGGAGATATTATTATTCTCATTTTGAGGCAAAGGAAATTGAGGTTAATCAACACTGAATTACTTGAAAGGTAGAGACTGAATTTCAGTGCAGGTATATTTGATTTCTAAGACTATCTTCTTCCTGCTCAGTTACACTGCCCCCCCCCCCCAAAAGGGGGTAATAAACACAAAGAAAAATATTTCCCTGCTTCTGACCTTCACCAGGTGGGAACACCTTCCTGTCTTCCTGAGGGGAGCATGTCACGCAGGGGAGACTAATCCAAAAACCATGGCTGACATTTTCACTGCATAGACTGCTGTTTGGAGAAGTCTCTGTGGCCTTGAGGAGAAAGTAGCTGGGTTCCTAGGGGACCCTCTGAATATCTAAAATATTTTGATTGCTCTGTTTATCCCAGGAAAGATAACTGCTAACTCCTGTCTCCCCCAGGGCATTCTGATTTTCCAGACAGAACTGGACTCTGGTTCTATAAATGCTTGTCTTATACTCTCCTTTGTCCCTTGTCATCACTTCTTCTGAACCTGACACCAGCTGTGTGCCATCTATTAACCTGTCATATTCATTGATCTCCCTAAGAAATCAAACTGTCCCTCTAATTCCCCTGTTTGATCATTGCTTGCCAGAGCTTACTGACAAAATTGTTCCCTCGCAGAAAAGTATAGTCTATTCACTTTGGCTCTAAAAGCCTCAGATGTGTATAGTCAATACACGATTTTCTGTACATTTTAAACTTTATGGCCTCATTGAAAATGAAAACTGTTTGCAGATAACTCTGACTTCACCTCCAATGGCTGTGTGAAAATACAACCAAAGTAAACCTAGAGATTAAGGAAGCTTATAAAGGAAAGTATAAAACCTTTCCATTGGAACTTTTCATTTTTCAACAGAATATAGGGTGTACTTTGTAATTCATAATATCCAAATCCAAAATGATGTCTAATTTTCTTATTTGTTGGAGAATGATGATAGAGGATTATAAAATCTCCAGTGTAGCTTAATATAGTTGTAATGAAGCTGTGGTCATTCCCTTTTCTGTTTAAGAACCTTAGGAAATTCTCCATTCTTTGATGATGCTGTTCTTCTCATGATGTCACCATAAATGCATGACTTCTTTGCCAAAACTAGGTAATTTGAGAATAAGCACATCCTCATTAATTCTTTCATTATTCAGTAATAACTCTGTACTAGAGCTTGTATTAGTCAATGTCCAGCCAGGATAACATGAGTTTTTCTAGGCATTTCAAGCAGAGAGAATTCAACAGAGGAAATAAGTTAAAAAAAACATATTGGATGTTGGATGTTCATTGCAGCATTAGTCACAAAAGCCAATCTGTAGAAACAACCTGTGTCCATTCATAGGTGAATGGACAAAGAAAATGTGACATATATATATTATGTATGTGTACACATATGTACATATGTATGTATACACACATATACACACAATGGAATATTATTCAGCTGTAAAAAAGAAGGAAATCCTGTCATTTGCAACAACATGGTTGGGACCTTGAAGACGTTATATTGAAGGAAATAAACAGAAAAAGACAAATGTGGTTATGATCTCACTTATCCATAGAATCTGAATAAACTGAAATCATAGATACAGAGAACAGATTGGTGGGGGTTGCCAGAGGTTGGGGGGAGGGAGGGAGGCAGGTGAAATGGGTGAAGGTGGTTGAAAGGTACAAACTTCCAATAATAACACAAATAAGCTCTGGGGGTGTAATGTACAGCATAGTGACTCTAGTTGGTGATACTCTATTGTATGTTTGCAGAAGGCCAAGAGAGCAGGTCTTGAAAGTTCTCATCACAAGAAAAACATTTTTTGTAACTGTGGGAGGTGACTGTTGTTAAATAAACTTACTGTGATGCCCATTTCACCATATATACCTATATTAAATTATGTTGTGCGTTTTGGACTAATACAATGTTCCATGTGAATTATATCTCACTAAAACTGGGGAAAATATATATTGGGAGGATCAAAATAGCAAAAGAGAAAAACAGGTGGTTATCCAGAATTTGGAACTACTGCCCCATTGGGCTGAAGGCTAGGAGCTTAGCGGCCAGTGTGCAGGGGGAGCTGCCAGTCTCTTGGCGAGCGTTAGCCTCACGCTGCGGCCACTGAGCAGGAAGCTAGGAGTCTCCTCTCCTACAGATACTCCGAAACTGCCCCAGAAGCTGCTGGGGATGAAAACCTCTGGCAGTCTCTCTACAAAGCTCTAGATAGGCTATTCCCTGTCCTTGGAACTCCCCCTTCCTCCCCCTGCACCTGACATCCCACTGCCCTGCCCTCCACTTGGCTATCTTTTCTATTTCTAAAAAAAAAAAAAAAGTGTGCTTTTCAACATCTAGCACAAGACTGTTACATGTGGAAGTCTCCAACTTTATCATACCCGTCCCTGTCCCTTGGATCGTGTCTATGATTGCAGTGTCATGGTGTATGTTACCTGTGTACTTGTCAGCCTACCCTCTTTAAGTTGAGAGCTTCTCAACGTTGCGCCTTTTCTTGTTTGTTTATATCTTCTCAACTAGCATGGGACCTATTAACTCTCAACTAATATTTGTCAAATGTATTTTAATTGAACTGAAGTATGCAAATACATAGAACTATGGCATATCTTGATGGGTCTCATATGCTGGATCAGGAATTGAAACGTTGTCCTGCAGGTGATGGAGAGTTGTGCATTGGGAGACTTGCAGAGACATGCTGTAATTCAGTGAGTCTGAGCTGGACGAAGTTAGACAGAGCTAATACAGAGTGCCCCTCCATATCTGCAGTATCCAATAGGAGCTGAGGGTATACATTTAGCTTGACTCTTCAGTGACCACTGTTTTTTGTTTTTTGTTTTTCCCCCTCATTTGGGACTTGGGAATGTAATTTTATCTTACTTTATTGTGGAGGTGGGGCTTTTTCCAGGATTAAAAAGTGGTCTTTTTAGACCTTCCAAAGGTATCTGGCTGACAGGTTGGCTGAAGTTTTATAATCAACCATTTATAATCATGAAATGTTCTAATTATAAAAAGTAATATAGTCAGACATTCTAAATTACGTTCCAATTCACTTTGCCAAGTGCCTTTTCAAACCTTTTTGCTCTGGCATCTTTCTTTTTGTAATACTCTTTTTACAACACAGAAAACCGAGGAAACTGAGGAGAGTCTAACTTCAGAAACAGTATAACTCTGAACAAATTTAAAGGTGGGAGTATAAGTGGCTCAAGATAAATCACAATCTAATACCCTACCTTACAAACCTAAACTCAAGTTTTTCCTCGTGGAAACACTAGAACACTAGAGCTAGATGCTCATCTGCCTGAAGGTAAAAATAACAGTGGCAACAGAGAATATGCAGTTGCAGAAAAAGCTGTGTGAAGGAAAATTCCATAGATCTGGACTCAGAGAACCTCTCCTTTGATTTTTGATTTTGTTCTTCCAATTAGCTGTGAGTTCTTGAACAAGTTATTTAACCTCTCTGGACCTTAGTTTTTTCATCAGGGATGTTGTGAAATTTAAAATTACTAAAGCTTTGAAGAAGCGGTTTGCAAATTGCAATATTCTATTGGAACAAAAGTCATTGTTTTCCAGAGAATGGGTCAGTCAATTGATGAAATTCTGGAATAACAACACAAATATGTCATTTTTAATGAACAGTTTTGAATGCCGGCTATGATGGTTCATTTTATGTGTCAAGCGAGCTGGGTCAAACTTTATTCTTGTGTTTCTGTGAAGATTTTTTTGGATGACATTAACATTTAAATCAGTGGACTTGAGTAAAGGAGATTGTCCCCCATAATGTGGGTGAGCCCATCAATTGAAGGCCTGAATGGAATAAAAGGCTGACCCACCGCTGAGTAAATGAAAATTGGGCCTGATGGTCTTCGAACTGGGACATCAGCTCTTCCTGGTTCTACAGCACCTTCTGACCTTTGGACCAGAACTGGGACATTGGCTCTTCCAATTTTGAACTTGCCAGCCTCTGTAATTGTGTGAGCCAATTTCTTAGATAGATAGATAGATAGATAGATGATAGATGATAGATAGATAGATGTCACACTGGTTCTGTTTCTCTGCAGAACCCTGACTAATATACCTACTGAGGTGATCTTGAAATATGGTCACAGTTCTTTGACATTCTTCCCTCCAAAAGGTGGAGCCTAGTTCTGCTATCCCTTGAACCTAGTGACTTGCTTCTAAGGAACGGAATGCAGAAGAGACAGTGTGTGGCAAGGTGATAAAAGGTACTATAGCTTTCTTCTTATTTCCTCTCTTAGATCACTTTCTCTAAGGGAAGCAAGTGTCATGTATAAAGATGTTCACGTGATGAGGAACTGAGGCTTCCAGCCCACAGCCATGTAAGCCATCTTGGAAGTGGACCCTCCAGCCCACCAGGCCTCCAGAAGACAGAAACCCTAACTGACATCATCACTGCAACTTTCTGAAAGATCCTGAACCACAACCATTCAACAAAGCTGCTCCCAGATTCTTCATCCATAGACAGTACATGAAATAAATGTTTTTTTTGTTTTTAAGCTATTATGTTTTAGAGTACTTTGTTTTGCAGTGAGATAACTAATATGCCTATGTTGAGTCCATTGCGTTATTCTGGACCCTTCATTCCTAGACTCAGGATGGTGAATGGTTACTGGGAGGTACCGAGAATCAGTAGGAAAATTTTCATTTCCTTTTCTATTTGCACCAAGATTTGGGAGAGTGGCCAACATTCAGTAAGCCTGGATCAAAATTCGAAGTGCCCTTGTTGATCTGGGCAGGATGTCAAGACAACCCAAATGAAGGTCAATTCGGGCAAGGACAGAGCAGCAGGCCTAGGAAGAAAAGCAAACCCTTCATCAGCATAATGGGGCATAATTGGCTGTGTGAGAACGAAGGTCAGGCTCCCTGCGAGCTTAAAATAGATGTTCAATATGTATGCATTGATTGATGTTGGTTGATTTATTTTGAATGCCAGACAGACTGTGAGTCATCAGTGTTGCAATATAGCTTAAATAAATGTGAGTTGTGCCTGGAAAAATAGCAGTTCAGCAGTGAGGACCATAAAGAACCATTCAGCCTCTCCCTGGGCAGCTTTGCTTGTCCCACCTGCCGCAGACTTCTGATTACTGAGGGAAAGGAGCTTCCCAGGTGGAAGATGAGTAATGCTTCAGGGAGAAATGAAGGAGAGTCTTCAATGGCAAAGCCTTTGGCAGAGGAGCCTAACCAATTGCTCTCAGTTTCAAGTGAGGACCTGGATTGATTTCTCTATAGGGAGATTAGTGGTGTGATTTGCAAAGATGCTGAGACAGCCTCCGACTAGACTGACAGTGAGAGAGAATGGGATCGGGGAAGGTGATTGCCAGTTGGAATAGAAGAGAAATTTAATACTGTGGTGAGACATGGTTCACACAAAGATATTGCTTAATTTTGTTTTTGCCACTCTCTTGACGAAAACTTTGCCATGTTTCGGCTTCAGTGGAATACATGGAAATGTGGCTCATGCTCTAGGTCATGTTAAAATATTCTTTTCTCTGTTTTGGAGAGTAGGGCTCTCTGTGTGAAGTGCTGAGGGCCACGTGATTAACGTGCTGCCATGCTCTAGTTTCCCCGGGAGAATCTCTGTTTACACATCTTGTCCTAGGTGTCATTATTTTAGTGCCACTTTTACTCCGAAGGATCCTGATTTGGACGATTCGTTATGTGGCAGCCCACTTCCTGTCATAGTGGGAGGGCAACATGGTAGAGAGGCTAGCAAGACGGGCTCTAGCACAGAGCTCCCTGAGGGAAAAAGCTCTGCCACTTCATCGTCACGTGACGTTGGATAAATTCTTTGATATCTCTGGACTGTGGTTACGGTAAAGTGGGGATAAAAGTAACGTCTATTCCTGTGGTTGGGGTGAGGATTACATGAGTTACTAGGCACAAAACCCTGCCAATTGTGCCCGACCTATGAAAGCTCTGTAACAGCATTAGGTTTGGTTCATACTAAATCTTCACAAAACTCTTGTAATGAAGCTGTCCTCATGCCGCTTTGTAATGAAGACACTGCACCATCAAGAGGTAAATTGAGGAACTTTTCATAGGCAGACCAGCTAGATGGTAGTACGTGCAGGAATTGGTCTTGACTCTCACCTCAAAGCTGGCACTTGCTAGAAGATTCCACAAAGTATTCCTCAAAGCCTCTTTATGTCCTTTATTCATTTTCTCGAGCAAGTCAGTATGAGGCATTATACCTGCATTCTTATTCTCATTCAATTCTATACCAGTTCTAGCCAGAACAGAGATTTATTTTTTAAATTTTATTTGTGGGGCCTGGGGGAGGAGGACTGTTTCTGTTATCAGATGGTGTCTTGCACCTGCATGAGGTTCACAGAGGAGGCCAGGCCAGGAGCTTACCCATGATGATACTGGTTTTCCTTAATCACGTTGCCCCGAGAACTTGAGAGTCTGAGATCATTTCCATTGTGGAGCTTGGCAGAAATGTCCTGTGGGGAATCTGTGGAGGCAGGCCTAAAATAGCCTCGCAGAGTCTATGCATCACGTTAAGAGCAAAAAAGGATAATTTACGTTCACCCAGCAGCAGAATGACATGGCCCAGAGAGCCAGCAGACCTTGGCTGCCCAGGCCAGTATGTTAAAGCTATGCCCATGTGGCCCTGTAGTCAAACACTGGAAGGAATAGGCGTGTCTCAGTGAATACCAACTCAGATGGGTGATCCGCCAGGGCCTGGGCACCTCCCCTCCCTCTTAGGCTTTCTCACCACAGAAGCCTCTTCCCCAAATTATAGCTGAAGCTCTACTTCATAGAGATTAAATATCTGGCACCAGTGGAAGAGAGTATTTTTCTATATTTTTAGTAAAAATTCAACTTAGTTTTGGAAAAATACAATTCCACTGCCTGCATACTTAAGTTTACAGACTTAACATTTATAGGACTATAACTGCTGTGCCATCTTGGGAGATAGTCTTATTCCCATTATGCCAACTGCCCTCCCTCCTGACTTTGTCTCTTTGTGAAGCACGAATCCTCAAGTTGAACTCTTCAAGAAGATCTCAAACCATTGCTTAAACTCTGTGTCCCCATCTATAACGTGAGAATAATATATATCAGGGCCCTTGTAAAGATTAGAAGTGATTTCTATAATGTGCCTATTCTACAGCGTTGAGACACCATAGATATTCAAATACTGCCACCATTACTACCATTCCTACTACAACTAATGATAGCAATCATGAAAATAATAGCGATAACCAGACTAGTTCTAAAGTATGATCATTTGAAATTAGCCTGCTGGTATATTCTACTACATCAATATATACATTATTGATATTAAATTCTTGGAGGTTATCAAGGTTAATATACGTACCTAGGACAAAATGTTAATATGAGTATCTAGGACATACAGTATGAGTATCTAGGACACAATGTTAATGCGAGTATCCAGGACATATGTTCTCGTGAGTGCTAGTTTCTTTTCTTTATGCAGAGAGCCCATCCTGTTCTCCCCTGAAAGGGTGTGTTTCTCTTCTCTAGACAAGCATGCAGAGAGCATTTTACTTTTTTAAAGAGCACATTTCCATACCCATCAAGGAAATGAAAGCTTTTCAAGAAAATTCCTGTGAAAAGTCTAAGATTATTAAAGGAATAACTGTTGAGAAAAAAAGAAACAAAGTGTTTAACCTTTTTCCTGAGAAGTTAAAGACTGTACTTCACAAAAGCTTCTGCAACTTCCAATTTTATTCAAGAGCTAAAGAAACTAGCAATCCCCAAGGCTCCAAATTTAATTTCCATTGCACAGAATGCCTCTCACATAAGAATTAATCAGGTTTCATTTCCAATGTCTCATTTCCCTTCAGGAATTCTGTGGTATAAACCTCGAAGGTAAACACAGATATTCATCTACTCACCTGTTTTGAAGAGCCAGACATTCAGGAACGTAAATCATTGGAAGTGACGGGTATACACTGATTTGGGCACAATTCATCTCCCCTGTCCAAAGCAGAGACTTCCCTTCACCCTCTCCTCATGCTCACAAGAGCAAATGCTTTATTATTCTGAGATACCAGGCCAAATGAGCAGACATTTAGAATTTTTACTGCCTATAAGCAGACAGAACAAATCTCAATTTTGTTTCTTTTTTTAAAAGGGGGGGGGATTAGATATAAGAAATACAGAGAGCATTATCTGGGTGTCTAGTTTTGCTGCTTCTAAAAACCTCCATTCATTGCTATTCTGGAGTTGTAAGAAAATTATTTCTAAAATGGTCAAGTCACTTGCTGCTAACAGTTTGAACATCTGTGGACCCACCTTCTTGAGTTACCTCTCTGTTGGTAGAAGTTTTGGGTGTCTGCAGAAGCAAAGTCAACACTGGCCCAAGCCCCGGGACTGTGATGTGTTTACAGACTTGGGTACTTACTTGTTTGGGGAAGGATGGGACTGGCATTGGGTATCCACAGAGGCTTAGCTTTTGTCTACTTGTGTGTTTTGATTTCCTGAACTCGCAGTTGTATGCTGCCAGGATGAGGGATGGGGCTTCCCACAGTGGCTTTTGTAGCAATAAAAGACTTAACAGTCTGCTTATCCTTCTTCCGTTTCTTGCTATTTCAATCCTCAGCAAACTCTGGCAGTCACTCCAGTTCAAGAAGTGGACAAAGTACAAGGAAGTGCTCATTTTCAAATCTCTCTTTTAGGAAAGATTGTACAGAATCAGAGAGGATGAGATGTAGCTTTGGAACCTTTTCTTCCCCCTGATAATTAGCATTCGCTTCAAATTCATTGGTCTCTGGGGAATTTGGTCTATGTGGGTTGGCTCCAAACTATATGCAGGTATTATAGGCAGAAAAGCTCAAGGGAATTTGAAATGTGCCTTCAGAGCATAATAAGTAGCTTAAACTACTTATTTACAACATGTGTTCTTGGTGCTAAAAGAGTCAGGAAGTTTTTGAAGTCAAAAGTTGCTTTGCTTCAAATCTGATTGTACAAGGAGTACATTCCTTGAAACTTTTCTTTTGTAGTTCATTGTGGATATACAGATAATAGTTTAGGAATAATAGTAGAGCTTGTCCTTTCATTCCTGACCTTTGACACACTCAAGGAGGAGAATAGCACATTTGGGTCATTGCTGGAGACCAGCGTAAGGAGACACTGCATCAGCTATAGAAGTTACTTCTGACTTCGGTGGTGTCAGATAAAAGGACTTCACACACGCACTGATGTTGCTGATTTCTCTGGACGTTGCTGCTCCCAAGTATTAAGTCTACAAAGATCTCAGAGACAGTAATCTGCCCCAGAAGGCAGATACTTCTGTAGAACAAACTGGCAGGTGTAGGAACCGATTATTCTCAGTAAGTGTGCCTAACTAAAATGAAGCCACCGGGGAAAATGTCTTGATCCTCAAATTCCATATACCAGGAAGGTGTGTCTTCTCTGTCCTTCTGCAACACTTGTACTAACCTCACCAAAACTTCCCTTAAAATATGGCTTTGCAATGGCCAGTGCAATTGCCTGTCTCCAACTAAACTGTAAGCTCCCTGACAGTAGAGACTTAGTTTTGTTTAACCAGGACACAACATTCCCATGTCTGAATGGGAGTAAGCGTTTGAGAACTATTTGTTGAATTAATGAGCCAGACTTCTCGTGATAAAACAAAATCTGACTCTTGAATCCTGCTGACATTTTCCTAATTTATTAAAATTACCAACAATAATAGCATTCAGTGATTTATTTTGTGTCTGACACTGTGCTGAGCATTTAGCCTGTCATCTCTTGAAATCCTCACAATTCTGTGGATATTTGGACTAAAACTTTTGAATCTGAGAAAACAAGAGTCAAAACTTGTGCCTTGTCCCTTGTTAGCTCTTTGAGCTTTGTGAGGCACTAGTCTTCATTGGCAGATTGGGTTAATGAGAAGTTTCTCAAAGAATATTGTGAATGCCATTCATCTTTGTCTGTCACATAGCTTGTACCTTTTAGTTGTTATTTCTATGCTTAAGATCATTTCGTTCTTTGAGTCAATGAATACTAGAAATAATTGATCAGTTTGGAACAGAGAAGGAAAATAAATATTTTCTTCCAGTTCCCTAGTCTCTTATTCCTACATTTTCCCATACATCTGCCCATTCCTTCTGATATTGGTATAATTTTGCAGGTTTAATTATTTTGAGTCTACTATAGACAACCACAATTTCATGATAAGTAATAACTTCCCTTTAACAGAAACTCTTCTGCTTGTTTTTGGTTACCCATTCTAGCTAGGGTCTTTTGCCACTTTTTTTGGTACATCCCTGTTTCTCTGTACACTGTGAGAGAGTTTGTTTGGATAAAATGTTGTAAGCAATCCCAGCATTATGTATGCCTTATCCTGATTGTCCTACCCAGGACAAGAAAAAATGTACTGTGGTGGCAGAGACAAAAGCAAATACGGATGTATGACCGGTCAGAGGAGATGCCAGCCTTATACCATTGGTACCTGTAATGTAACTAATGCAGTCATATGCAACTGGGACATCCATATGTCTGTATACCAGCTAAGGGTCAGCCTGGTGGCCAGTTACTTCTTTGCCTTCCCTCTGGCCTTTTTATAAATGGGAAGAGGTTATTAACAACTGTGATAAACCTTACTCAGATAACTTTTCCTGGTGGGACTCATTGATTACTTTATATACCAGTTCAAGACTCCTCTGCTGGTGAACCAGTATTTCCACAGAAACCAGAAGAGACTGCTATATAAAACACGTCTGCCAGAAAGATACCACAACTGTTTCAAAGGTTTCTTGCCCTTAAAAGTGTTTTGTTGGTGTCCTTTATGTGGATTAAATAATATATGCACGTTTTGGCCCACACATTTGCGGTCAGCACCTGCTTATGGACACATTTGAAATATCAGTGAGTTTGAAGAAGGTAGGTGCATTGAATGTTCAGAAATGACTTGGAATATGGAAATGGGAAGGGT
The DNA here is from genome assembly GCF_002201575.2 of Neomonachus schauinslandi. Taxonomy (NCBI): domain Eukaryota; kingdom Metazoa; phylum Chordata; class Mammalia; order Carnivora; family Phocidae; genus Neomonachus; species Neomonachus schauinslandi. The sequence goes on along the minus strand of NC_058405.1, from coordinate 50,624,584 downwards.
CTGAGATTCTACCCTGCTTGCAAGTTAACAAGTTAGTTTCCAAAGATTCATAGATACTGGCAGAGAACATGAGACTCCTGAGCCAGAGACAGAGGACTTGATTACTCACGATGCAACAAGCTGCATAATCTTCCTGTTTCCACTGGTTCCTCAAGCTCCCCAATATCCACAGGGCAACACAAGTTGATATAGATGAATGCTGTTCAGGCAGTGTGTTTGTGTCTCCATGAGGAACCCCAAGTTTAGGAAACCCCAGTCTTTTATAATGAGCCATATGCAAACCTGTTTAGCCCTTGTCCCAGAAGGAGATACAATCTTTATTACACTGGTGAGCAAACAAATCCACCTTCTCCTCTACAGACAGTTCTCATTTTCCTATGCCTATTCTCTGTAAACATATCCTTGAAAAAATAGTCCAGTACAGAACTTGTCAGTGCATCTACTTGCAAAATGTGCAGAAATACAAGAGACCCTTGGAAAAATTCTCTCCCAACATATGAAAGCCCAGGGAGTCATCTGTCTGTGAACTAATACTAGAAAGAAGATTTGAACTTTTTCTCTAACAAATCCAAGAGCTTAGTATGCTCTCTCTTTTAGCTAATGTCCTGATGAAACTTTTTTTTTGTTCTGGAAAGAATCAGTGCCAAGGTCTTTCTAATGGAAACGGAACCTTTGAGGTACCAATCATCCTTACATTGCTGAGACTGGCCAATTTGTTGTTTCTCTGGCCAAGCTTGTGCATTTAAACTTTAAAGGTTTTGTTTTTATGGTTTATAGGGTGGGGGGAAATGACAAAACCAGCTAAATCCTCTATGAGCAACAGAGAAGTGAAAGCAAAAGCTTGTTGCCTAAGCAGTTGATCTCTTTTCTCTTGTTTTCCAAGCCCTGATTATTCAGAGCGGTTACAGAAATCCATAGAAGATGAGGAAGGCTGAGTAGGTACAAAAGAAGGAATGACACCAATGGGTTAAAAGAGAACTGAATTGTATCAATGCAAAATGTAGTTAGAAGGAACTTCAGAGAATCAAGTAGAGAAAAGGTCAGGAGATGATATTTCTAAGAAACCAGAAGTGAGCCAATGATGTGTCTTTATTACATTTCTATTTGTGAAGCATTTCTCACTACTTCTTAATTATTTGTTTTTCACTTAGAAACTTGGTTTTATTATTTCAGCAAACTTTATATCCTACTGCTGCTTCAAATGAGAAATCTATTCATCTTAAATGCAGGCTTTGGCACAATAGCTCATGTTTTAAATGAGAAATATATTCATTGAAATGCAGGCTTTGGCATACGAGCTCATTATATTTGAGCCATGTCAAATGTTGACCTGAAATAGGAAAAAAATTCTTGGGGTGATGAGTTAAATTTAACCAGTTTTTCTGCAGGATTTGATAACCCCTACAAAAGCACATAAAACTCTATATAACTAGCATCTAATTTGAGATATATTAAAAGGAATAGTTGTAATGTCAATGTTGCAAGTTGGGGATCATTTAGAAAAATATGCATGGTTAATATTTTCACTTTCAAAATTAGTAAGGCATAGAGAAAATATACAGAATAAGGACCTTATATGATCTGGAATGAAACAACTGTCTAACTGTGATACATTCACAATTTCAATGTAAATCTCAGGTAATTTTATACCTAGGTATGAATAAATGATCTTTAATTATTCATTGGTTTATCAATCCCAAGTGAACTTTTACATTACAGCTTGCTTTCATGTGGATGTCATATACCATATTATGTTTTCATGTGTATGGTATCAATAGTCTCATCTATCTTTTTTTTTTTTTGAGAGGGAGAGCGAGAGAAAGAGAAAAAGCAGGGAGAGGAGCAGAGGGGGAGGGAGAGAGAGAATCATAAGGAGACTCCCTACTGAGCACAGAGCCCAACACGGGGCTCAATTCCAGGACCCTGAGATCATGACCTGAGCCAAAATCAAGAGTGGGGCATTTAACCGACTCAGCCACCCAGGCGCCTCTCATCTACTTTTAAGTGTAATTTTAACCAGAGTTAAATGTATATTATTTTTGATTTTGTTCTTTTCCCAACTCTTTCTATCTTTAACCTCTCATGGCTTTAAAGCAACGGAAAAAAGAACAAGAATTCCTTTATTCTCTACTTTATCTTCCAGTTATATAGCATGCAGATAGCATATTGACAATTAAAAACATCTTTATATCTTTTCATTTAGGATGTATGTTTTCTTTTTTTAAAATGCGGCTAAATGATAACCAAAGTACTATACATTGAATAAATCACGTTGCAATTTTGTATCAAAGCATGTTTATGATACCTCTAAATGATTATGAAATTGTATTTTCAGGGACCAGAGCAGAATGGGATTAGTTTCAAAAAATTAGTTTGTAAAACTTGAGGGCTCCTAAAGGAAGTGCTTAAGGTATAACCAGTAATTATTCATTGCAGATGATACATGTGAAAACTATAGCTTCAAAGGACAAAGAGCTTAGGTGAGGGCAGGCAGGCAGGTAAAAAAGTGATTCCTTCCTGATTAGGAGAAAGGACAGTCACAGGGTTATAATGGCATCTAAAGGGACAGTAGGATTTGGATAGATTTCCACTACTGTCATGGTTTAAAAGTAAAAGAGAGAGATACAGAATCCTGAAAATACCCACAACTAAGCAAAGATTCAGTAAAGGACAGTAACTTTTCTTAGAATTAAAAATATTCATGGAGAAGATGCTCTAGTTGGAGAGTAAAGACCTCAGGGATCCTGACACCTTGTGAGATAGATGAAGGATCCTAAGACAAGCTCTGAGTAGCATAGGAAGACTCCAGCTTCGAAAAGGATTCCAGGATTTTTCAAATATTAATGTCATTAAAAATACAGATCCTAATTTAGTTGCTCTAGGATGGGGTATAAGATGCTGTTTCTGATAAGCTCCAAGGTGCTATCAGTGGTGTTGCTTCAAAGACTAACTTTGAGTAAATAGGGATTAGGCAATGGCTTAGAACAAGCAAAGTTAGATGTTTGTTATCCTGGTGTTTTATTATAGTTTGTCTTTATGTACACAGACACACACATGCACACACACACGTACACATTATAATGCATGTCATCTCTTGTCATATACAGATATATTTTTCAGTACAAATCCTTTAGTAGAAATAACTGGGTGATGGGCATTAAGGAGGGCATGTATTGTGATGAGCACGGAGTGTTATATGCAGCTAATGAATTGTTGAACACTACATCAAAAACTAATGATGTACTATATGTTGGCTAATTGAACTTAAAAAAATTCTAGACTTGAGAAATAAAATAGGCAAAATCAGAAAAAAATGACTTTTTTGCTCTCCATTTATCTTTTCATTTTCTTAATAATGACCTTAATTTTTAAAAATTTTGATGAAATTCAACTTATCACTTATTTTCTTTTATAAAAGCCTTATGCTTTTGATGTCTTCTGTAAATAATCTTTGCCTAAGTTAAGGTTACAAAGATTTTCTACCATGTTTTTCTATAAAACTTTTACAATTTTAGGTTTTACTTTTAGAATGGTTTTGTGATTCTTAAAATTTTGAGAATAGTTGACACACAATGTTACATTAGTTTCAGGTGTATGACGTGGTATGATTCAACTTCTTTATCAGTTATGCTCACAAGTGTAGCTGCCATCTGTCATTATATAATGCTATTACAATATCATTGTTCCCTATGCTATGCCTTTTATTCTCATGACTTTTCGTTCCATAACTGGAAGCCTGTACCTCCCACTCCCCCTCACCCATTTTGCTCATCCCTCACTTCTCTCCTGTCTGGCAACCATCAGTTTGTTCTCTGTATTTATAAGTATGATTCTGCTTTTTCGTTTATTTGTTTATTGCTTATTTGTTTGAATCATTTTGAATTAAGTTTTGGAAATGATGAAAGTTATATACCTTAGTCAAGATTCATTTTTTTTCCACATGGATATCCATCTTTTCTAGCACAATTTTTTAAAAGAATATTTTTTATCCATTGAATTACCTTTGTAGTTTTGTTGAAAATTAATTGATCAGAGATGTGTGAATCTGTTTCTGGATTCTATTTTGTGCTATTAATTTATATTTATTATTATTCCAATCTTATGGACTTGGTTACTGTAGCTTTACTGTAGGTCTTCAGTTGGGTATTGTAAGTCTTCTAACTTTGTCGTTTCAAAAGTTTTTAGATTATCTAGATCATTTGTATTTATGTATAAATTTTAGAATTAACTCATCACTTTCTACAGAAAAAAAAACTCCTGTTTTAATTACGATGGCATTAAAACTATAGATCAATTTGGATCTTGTGAAATTTTAATGTGGCTTTAATTTGCATTTCCTTGATGACTAATGATGTTGGATGTCTTTTATTTTATTTTAATTTTTTTAAAAAGATTTTATTTATTTATTTGACAGAGAGAGACAGCGAGAGAGGGAACACGAGCAGGAGTAGTGGGAGAGGGAGAAGCAGGCCTCTCACTGAGCAGAGAGACAGATGTGGGGCTTGATCCCAGGACCCTGGGATCATGACCTGAGCCTAAGGCAGGCTCTTAACGACTGAGCCACCCAGGCATCCCATGTTGGATGTCTTTTAATGCGGTTTTTGCCTACTTGAATATCTTTTTTTTCTGAAGTGTCTGTTCAGATTTTTCCCATATTTTTAACTAGTAATTTTTCTCACATTGTTGTGTTGTAAAAGTTTTAATTTACCCTGAATACAAGGCTTTTGAAATATATATATTTTAAATACATTTTTCCAATCTATGGCCCACCTATGAATTACCTTAACAGTGTTTTTTTTTTTTTTTAAAGATTTTATTTATTTATTTGAGACAGAATGAGAGACAGAGAGCATGAGAGGGAGGAGGGTCAGAGGGAGAAGCAGACTCCCTGCCAAGCAGGGAGCCCGATGCGGGACTTGATCCCGGGACTCCAGGATCATGACCTGAGCCGAAGGCAGTCGCTTAACCAACAGAGCCACCCAGGCGCCCAACAGTGTTTTTTTTTTTTAAAGATTTTATTTATTTGATAGAGAGGGACACAGTGAGAGAAGGAACACAAGCAGGGGGAGTGAGAGAGGGAGAAGCAGGCTTCCCGCCGAGCAGGGAGCCTGATGTGGGGCTTGATCCCAGTACCCTGGGATCATGACCTGAGCCAAAGGCAGACGCTTAACGACTGAGCCACCCAGGTGTCCCACCTTAACAGTGTTTTTGAAAGAGCTACACATTTTTAAATGATAAAGTCCCAAATATATTTTTAAATCGTTCACAGTGTTTGTTTTATATCTAAGAAATGTCAAAGTCATGAAACTTCTTTCCTATGTATTTTGCAAAATCATGAATGGCTTTACCATTTACATTTAAGCCTATTAGTATTTGGGGTTGATTTTTATGTATGGCATGAGGTAAGGGTCAAGGATTTTTTTCCATGTGGAATATAGATATCCATTTGTTCCATCCTTATTTATTTAAAAGATCATGCTTTAATAAATGAATTTTCTTGGCACAATTGTTCCATATATGTGTATATCTATTTCTGGACTCTCTATTTGGATTTGAGGTTGGATTAACTTTTAAACAAGTAATCAAAACAATTCATCACGTTAACAGTAAAAGAGAAGAAAACATGATCATCTCAGTAGTTGCAGAAAATCATTAATCAAAATTCAACACCCATTTGTGATATAACTGAGTAAATTAGGAACAGACAAATCTGATAAAGGACATCTGTAAAAAATGTACAACTAACATAATACTTAATGTTGAAAGAGTGAATAATTCCCCCTAAAATGAGAAAAAACATGGTTATTCACTTTCATTCATTATTATACTTTAATTCTAGCCATGTAATGTAAGAAAAGGAAATAAAAGGCATATGGAATGGAAAGGAAGAAGTAAACCAATCTTTATTTCTAATTTTTTTTTATTTATTTGAGACAGAGAGAATGAGAGAGAGAGCACACGAGAGGGGGGAGGGTCAGAGGCAGAAGCAGGCTCCCTGCTGAGCAGGGAGCCCGATGTGGGACTCGATCCCGGGACTCCAGGATCATGACCTGAGCCGAAGGCAGTCGCTTAACCAACTGAGCCACGCAGGCGCCCCCAATCTTTATTTCTATGTAACATAATCATCTATGTAGAAAATCCAACAGAACCTATAAAAATGTCGTTAGAACTAGTAAATGAGTTTTGCAAGTTCTCAGTATACACCTTTCATGTGCCAAAATAAATAGTATTTCTATATGTAAGCAAGAAATGACCTGAAATTTTTTAAGAGTGCCATTTATGAAGTAGAAAAAAAAAAAAAAGAAATAGGGATAAATTTGAATATGTGGAAGACCTGTACCCTGAAAACTGGAAAATACTGTTGAGAAAAATTAAAGAATAATTGAATATATGGAGAGATTGTTGTATTCATTGGTCGAAATCTTCTATACTGTTAAGGTATCAGTATTTTCCAGTTGACTTACAGATTCAATGAAATCTACCAAAATCTGAGCTGACTTTTTGGATAGAAATTGACAAACTAATTCTAAAATTCATATTTGAATGCATAGAATAACCAAAACAACATTGAAAAAGAACAAAACAGTGGGATGAATGAATGGTAGATGATTTTATGACTTACTATAAAGTCTGGTATTCATGTCAACAGAGACAAATAGATTGACACAGCAAAAAACGGAGAGTCCTAAAACACAGCCAAGTATATATGGTCATTGATTTCTGACAAAAGTTAAAAGATAATTCAATAGAGAGAAAAAATTTTTTTTCAACAAATGGAGCTAGAAAAATTGAACATTTATATGCAAAAAATTTATATGCAAAAAATTAACCTCTCCACATAACTTACACTGTATATAAAAATAAATCAAAATTGGTTGGAGGCCTAAGTGTAATTCCCCAAACTATAAAATTTTTAGGAGAAACATAGGAAAAAATTTTGTGACCTTGGGTTAAGTAAGATTTCTTTTTTTTTTAATTTATTTTATTTTTTTTTTAGAAAGAGAGAGAGGGATACAGGGCACGAGGCAAGGGGCAGGGGAGGGAGAGAGAGAATCCTAAGCAGTCTCCCTGCTCAGCACAGAGCCTGATGTGGGGCTCAATCTCACAACCCTGAGATCATGACCTGAGCAGAAATCAAGAGTCAGACGCCAACCGACTGAGCCACCCAGGTGCCCCTTAAGTAAGTGTTCTTAGGTACAACCCCCCAAAACATGATAGAGGAAAGAATAAATTGATAAATCAAACCTCATCAAAATGTACAGCTCTGGGCGCCTGGGTGGCTCAGTTGGTTAAGCAACTGCCTTCAGCTCAGTTCATGATCCTGGAGTCCCGGGATCGAGTACCGCATCGGGCTCCCTGCTCAGCGAGGAGCCTGCTTCTCCCTCTGACCCTCCCCCCCTCTCATGTACTCTCTCTCATTCTCGCTCTCTCAAATGAATAAATAAATCTTTAAAAAAAAATGTACAGCTCTGCTTTTCAAAAGACAATGCTACAAGAATAAAAAGACAAACTATAGGCCTTGGCAAATTATTTGAAAAACATCTATCTGATAAATGACTTGTATATAAAATATATAGATGACCCTCAAAACCCAATATTAAGAAAAGAGTCCAAATAAAATGGGCAAAGGATTTTAATGTCCACTTCAGCAAAAAGAAAATATGAAAATATTGTCTACATTGCTAGTTATTAGGGAAATAAAAAATTAAAACCTAATGAAGTATCACTACATCTCGATAAGAATGGCTAAAAATAAAAAATAGGGGCGCCTGGGTGTCTCAGTCAGTTGAATGTCTGACTCTTGGTTTCGCCTCAGGTCATGAGCTCAGGGTCGTGGGATTGAACCCCACATCAGGCTCCCTGCTCAACGCTGAGTCTGCTTAGGACTCTTTCCCTCACCCTCTGCCTCTCCCCCACCCTCTCAAAATAAATAAAGAAATCTTTAAAAATAAATAAATAAATAATAAAAACAAACACCCTGACCATATACAGTGGTGAGGATGTGAAACAACTAGAACTTATACAATGTTGCTGGGAATGTAAAAGGTACAACCACTTTGGAAAACAGTCTGATAATTTCTTTAAAGTTGAACATTCATCAAACATTTGACCCACCCATTCTACTGCTATTTATTTACCTAAAAGAACCGATAGCATAGGTCCATATAAAGACATGCACATAAATGTTCATAGTAGCTTTATTTGTAATAGCTAAAAAGTGGAAACAGCTCAGCTAACCATCAACAGGTGAAAGGATTATCAAATTGTGGTAATTGATTTTTATGAAATATTACTCAGGCATAAAAAGGAATGAACTATATATGATACAACAGAGATGAATCTTTGCATTATTGCCATATGTAAAGAGACATAAAAGCTTATATATGAATCCATTTATATAAGATTCTTATAAATGCAAACTAATTAATATTAGCAAAACAAAGATCCATTGACTGGACAGGGAGGGAGCAGTGAAGAGAGGCCAGAGGGTGTGATTACAAGAGGCATGAGGAAACACTTAGGGGTGATGGATATGTTAATTATCTTGATTGCCATGACAGTTCCATGGGTGTGTACATGTTTAAATCTTATCAAATTGTATGTCAATTATATCAGTAAGGCTGTTAAAAATAAAGTAAAAATTGAGGCTGTAAGATGATATCAAATCACATTATTTTCTCCCACATGTCTTATTTTGAACATTATCATTACAGTTATGAAGAATAAAATCTATAAGTTCATAAACCATTTGTATTTAACAAAGGTGGTCAAGGAAATAACCTCTGCCCTTAAAAAGTTTAGAATCTATTAAAGAGCACCAATTTACAATTAAAATTTCAGAATGCATTTCTAGAAATCAACAACTATTTAATAATATGCAAATAATTTGAAGTGAAACGAATTGAGTACCTGAAGGGATGCAGATTTTAATGGTAATCGGCTGAGTTCACATTTTTGTGAGGTGGTTTGTAGGAGTATTTTCTTCTTGTAGCAAAACTTCTTTTGTACCTGTGGACTCTCAGGTCTCAACTAAGTGCACCAAGTAAATAACTTGCTCAGCACTTGAGTGGGAACTCAATAAACACTGAATTGACACCCAAGGATCTTTCTCTGCACCTCAGTGCAAACCTGTCATTTCTTGTGCACACTTCTGTGTAAGTCTTTATATTAGATAGCCTTGAAATGGATTTTCTTGTTTCCTGAATGAGTCATGATTTTAGTGTGAAAAAGAACAGCATTTCGTTGCCTCATGTCTTCCTTTAAAAACTAAAAATCAGAGTTTTATAGAGTAGTTTTAAGTCTCATAACAATAACCACTATTTATTGAGTAACTTGTGTATACCAACCATTTCTCATGCATTGTTTCTCAATTGAGCCTCATATTATTTTTGCCCCAGTTGTTAGGGATTGTTATATTGACATAGATTTTTGGTCTTTATTTATGCACAGTATTTTTTATTTATTTTCTTCCAAAGCTCAAGGGCAAATGCATTCTTTATCCACAGGAAGAATGAAAGAATTACTGTTGTATGGAAATTTATTGTGATATAATAATGAATTCTTATACAAATTTGAACTCAGGATCATCCATAACATAATCAGAACAGTAAATGTGTGCAGGTTGTTTATCCTTACATGTCAACATGTGCCAGATTATCCTACACAGTGTATGTCAAATTCATTTGCATAAGAACTATCAGATTTAGAATAAACAGAGTTTAAAAATGCATTAAGAACAGCAAAGAATTTGGTACTCAGTAGAGATTAACAGTATTGAAATGCTTGTTAACTATCTCTTTACTTAAGAAGCACTACTGCACATGCTATTTGGATGCTTTTTAGCATAGTAAATCTATTTCTGTGGCTCAAATATAATGTATCAAGAAAGACAACATGCTCTGCCCGAATTTTAGAAAACATGTGGGTGCAATGCTGGATTTTGATGATCCATTCAACCTGGAATTTAGCCTAGACATGAGTCACTAAAACTTAGACAGAAAAGAAACAAAACAAAACTCATCCTCCACAGACTTGTGTTGAGTTTTGCTTTAGAAACAGATGGCAAAGTAGAAAAGCTGGTAGGAAATTGATTGAATTTGAAAAATCAGATGTGGAAAAATCAAGTAATTCATCCAATCCGATAGCTTGTTTTGAGGTTTTAGAACTTTTCTTCACCACACACCCTCCAGAATGTTTTTTCCCATGTAATTAGGAGCAATAGGTGATTATTATTTCTTTATCCTTCCCCTTAAGGAACCTTTATTTCTTATTCTAAAAGTCCCTACTCTCAAAAGTATTTCCAAAAGCATGCATTTTACCATCTCTTGACTTCATGTTTAGAATTCTACTTGAAAGATTTTCTCACTCCTTAATGTGCATGCCTTACAACGTTTGTAGATATTCTCATGTCTGTCAACCTTAATCACTACTTAGCCAAACTTTTGTTTCTTTGTGTATATATTTATATATATATATATATTACTTCTCTTTGAAGGATTCATAAATGAAACCTATTTCTGTAATTTGTCTTCTTTAGTGAATTGTTTTTAAGTTTTATTTCTAGGTTTTATATTCTGCGGCCATCTCTTTTCAGACCCAGTTTTCTGGGCATCTTCCAATTCAATTTGAGGGAAACTTGTGAATTTTAGAATAAGAGACTCAAAATGAAGCCAAGAGATATAATTTGGAAAACATCAAAGCCAGTTTAAAAAATGAAATAAAAATAAAGAATGTATGTTGCCACTAGATCAAAATCAGGGACTATTTGTACTCCTGAGTGGCCAGAATGACATATTGAAACCAATTCATCTTTATTTCCTGCTCTACCATATGGGGTGAGGTACATTGCTAGACCAGTCTACCCAATTTTCATGTTGACTTTGTTTCTGTCAAGAGTATAAAAGCAACATGATGACTCCTCAAAAAGATATATTGCCATAGAGAGTCAACAGATAAGGCTTTCACTTCTCCTCAGTCACTCATGGCCCTCCTGAAGAAGTGATGATTGAGAAAAGAGATAATGAATGGCCCTCGGAAGTGGAGGTGACATGTGTCAACTATACTCAAATAAATAAACAAAATCAGAATGGCAACAGAGAAAAACAACAACAAAACAAAACAAAACCCACCCCACCCCGCAAAAAAAACCCCAACAACATAGAGGTGACATACCCTGGAGCACCAACATACAAAGCATTCCATTGGTGGAGCACCAAGACAGTAAGAGAAGTTACATATGTATGTTTATCTGCAAATTAGAATGAAAACACATTTGGCCATTATTTAATAATATGTGAACACATGTGGGCACCCTAAATTGATCTCTATGTCAGCCCTGAGCCATGTTCAGGTGGGGAAGCTCTCTAATGAGAGGCTGCCCATGGTGTGTTCACTCTTCTATTGGTTCAGGGTATATTGAGACATATCACAGTCTACTTTTGCACAGGTCATATCGTATAAGATTATATTGTCAACCACATTGATCCTCACAAAATGAATAGATTGCTTGAAAAAATAGTGACCATATGGAGATCACAACTGAAGAACACAGTAATAATAATGCAAGGAGCGTGCACAAGAAAATGGTAGAGCAGACTCTCCCATTCCTTGTTTGAGTTCTTCCTAGGACACATGCTGAAGTAAAGCAATTATGATCCACTCAGAGAGTGCACAGAATGCCTTAGGAAATTAGCCGGTGATACTAGGAAACCTAAGAAACCAAAGCAGGAGGACAAAGTTCTATAATGTTTTCAATTATGCTTAATGTTTTGTGATACCTAATGCAGCACTCTGTGTCTTCACTAAGCATAAAGACACACGTTTAAAAACCTCTGAGATTTCCTGTTTATTAACAGAATTCAAAATGCCACTTGGTTTTCGTGGTATAATAAAAACGGCTGAGAATAGTAGGGAACAGTAAGATACAAACTAAAATACATTCCTTTGGCAGTAAATACTGGCACAAAGAAAATACTGTTTAATATTTGAAGAAACAAGTATTAGAACAAATTCACAATGTGGGAGGTTTGCTGTACAGTTGGTTGAAGGAACAGATGTTTCTAACATGCCTGAGCTTATGGTATTTGCAAGATTTTGTTTTAATAATGAAATATAAAAGTAATTATTTTGGTGAGCCACTTGACTAAAGAAAACGATGTACTGAACTTACGCTTTAATTAAAACAATTTACAGACAAATTATGGAGGTATAAACTCATATAGTGGCAGCTTGGCTGAAATTTATAAGAATGATTATGGGGCAAGGGCACAGAGTTAGCATGACATTTAAAATAATTTCATTCTATGATAATTCATTGCAAAGCAGAGAAGTGAAGCCAGAAGTATGCAAAGTGCTATGGAGTATCTCTGAGTTTATAAACACGATAGTGTTAGCTGGCATTAATAAAGAACTTTTTCTGAGCCAGTTTCTGTTCTTTAGTGATTTACATGTTCACTCATTTAATCATCAAAACTCTTGGAGGGTGATACAATTATAGTGTCTTTTCTCAGATAAGGAAATAGGTACAGAGAAGTTCATAACCTTCCTGAAGATCATACCACTAGAACATGGGTACGCCAGGTTAATCTGGTCAATTTGACTCTAGGGACAATTACTGAATTCTACTGTCTATATACCTTTGTGAGGTATCTTTTTTTCAGCTATAATAACTGTTTGTATATATATTATATAATGTAAAATAACCATATATATACATATATATACACAAACAGAATTTAGAAGCAGCAGACTTTCAAATCACTACATATTTAATTGCATTTCTCATAAAAATATTATTGAAAACATTTTTAGTGAAGAAAGAAGTTTCTAAGTCTTTAGTAAGTGCTACAAAAATACAACTTTTTAATTTCCTCCTTAGACTATCCTTTACGTTTTCTATTTTCATGTATTTTTGTCACATACAATAGCATAGTTAGCATATTTATAACTGTATATACATACATACATAGCATATTTATAACTATATATAATGTGTGTGTTAATGAGTGTATCTCTGTGTGTTTGTATGTGTATACTTTTATTAGGCTGCAAGTGCAAAAATTTTACTGATGTGGGTACAGTCAAACACTTTTGGGGATTGGTGAGTTAAAGAAACAATTGGTACTAAATGAGAAAAGGAACTGGAAAAAGCATGAAAGATAGTGAGTGGGAAGAGGATTGTAAAGGCTCAGTATTTGGAGAAACCATGAAGAATTGGTGGAAATGCAGGGAGGAAGGTATGGATGGAGCATGGAGAGCAAGAAAAGTGTTGGGCATGGAAGTGAGATGAGGGTGGAAAGGGTGTTGTGGAGAAGAGGTAGAAGGGTCTGTCCTTGAGGCTGTGGCAGAAGGAGGTCAGTGGGAGATGATGGAGCTTGGACTAGGTTGGTGGCATATAAATGAAGAAAAGATAAATGGAGAAAGATCTATCTATCTATATCTGTATCTATCTATCTATCTATCTATCTATCTATCTATCTATCTATCTATCTATC